>NC_142649.1:126440147-126744117 GCF_055504915.1 Nelumbo nucifera
TGCATGCTGCGCGCCATGGTGCCGCTGCCGTGCGGTGCCGGGCGTGTGCATGGTGCGTGCTGGTGTGCAGTGCGTGCGGTGCGTGCTGCGCGCCGTGGTGCCGCTGCCGTGCAGTGCCGAGCGTGTGCATGGTGCGTGCTGCCATGCGGGTGCGTGTGGTGCGCGCTGCTGCCCGGCGGTGTGTGCTGCGCACTATCGACGGTGCATGCTGCTGTGCAGTGCTGCCAGGCGGTGCCCACTGCTGTGCGGCCTGCTGTGTGTGCTGCTGCCTATGACGGCGCCGCAGTGCCTTGCCGGATGGTGTGACCATAACATTACACCCCTCCCGGACTACGAGCTTGTCCTCAAGCTCGTGTTCTGGATACATGGCTTGGGACTCTGCGAATGGTTCAAACGGCTGCACACTGTCTCTTAGTCCACCAACAGTATGAACAATAGGGACTGCCCCGTAGCTCAGTGCATAAAGCTGGATTATTTGATGCAGACCCCAGCCACCTTCTTTAGTTTCCAGCTCCCCGGCGTAACCATGGCTTACCGTGACTACACGATCGGCTGCACTCAGGCCAGCCGCAAGGATATTGTGGTGTTCCCTACCTCCCGGGTCATATAGTTTGAAGTAGTTTTGTGGAAGATCCACATAATAGAAATCACGTACTGGACCACGACCCCGTTGTGCTCTATTGTGGATCATAAGAATGCTGTACCGGGTATGCTTACAGTAGAGGACCTCCAGAGCGGCCTTACCGAAGAGGACCATGCGTTTTAAAATATCCTCTCGGCCTTCCCCATATATTCTTTCCTCAATATTACAAAACATAGGACTGTCCACAAAATCTATGTCATCAATATAAGTTTGGAAGAAAATTACCTCTATATCCTGCCCCTCCACCTTACATCTCTTGCGCACTCCTGTTTCTTGGATTTCTGTATAGTTACCATACGGTGGTGCCGCAACCATAACTTTATGTCCACGCTGAGACAAGGCCTTCGGTAAAGCCCCAGCAACATTGCCAAGCCCACCTGCCTTCGTCAAAGGAGCGCATTCAGCAGGTTCTACTATAATGTTCGTGTCATCGTCCCTGGCCAAAAGAGGAGACTTTATAGTTTCATCCTCCGTGCGCTGATCCTTGGAATTAACTACAGCTGTAGGGGCAGCGATCTGTTGTTCGCTGCATGCCTCTGCCCAGTCCGGACGGCTTCTGTTTGTGTTGGCGATTCCCTCCAGGCTCATTTCTTTATTGGAGAGGAATGCTTCCAGCAGGCGTCGCATCTCCCGGACGTCTTCCCTGACTTCACGAACCTCCATGCTGGTTTCTGCAAGTTGGTGTTCCAGTTCGTGGACCTTAGAAGACAACTTCTCCATATCGCCCATGACGTTTGGCTCTGATACCAATTGTTATGGACCCGCACGTAGGATCCCGTCACGGGTCGGTCCACGGTGCGAAAGCCCTGCTTCCCCTTGCGCCTTCCCTTGCTTGCAGACCCGATTACGGAAACTGAATGGGTGATTTGTCCAAGAGACCACCCGAACTCTCCCTTGGGGTGATTTGTCCAAGAGACCACCCAAACTCTCCTCACTCTTTTCTTGGCTGAAAAACTGAATGCTTTATTTCAATTCGTGGCTCCTTAAATAGGAGCTTACAGAAGGAAATTCCTAATTAAACTCAAACTCCAACTTGACTCAAACTCCTAATTACCTACTCCTATTGGTAACTCACTCTTACTTAAGATAAGATAAAGATGAGATTAAGATAAAGCTAAGGGATGGATAAGATAAGGATAAGGTAAGCTGGCGGCGAGTTGGCTTGATGTGTCCAGATAAGGGTGGGCCCACCCCTATGAGCTGTCGTGTGGGCCTCGCTCTACTGCTGCTGCTGGCTGCCGCGCGATGCGTGCGCGCAGAGCGTACGCGCAGAGCGTACGCGCGCCTCAGGGTGCCGCTGCCGTGCGCGCGCCTCATGGTGCTGCTACCGTGCGGTACCGGGTGTGTGCACGGTGCATGCTGGCGTGCAGTGCGTGCGGTGCGCGCTGCTACCTGGCGGTGCGTGCTGCGCGCCATGGTGCCGCTGCCGTGCGGTGCCGGGCGTGTGCATGGTGCATGCTGGCGTGCAGTGCGTGTGGTGCGCGCTGCTACCTGGCGGTGCGTGCTGCGCGCCGTGGTGCCGCTGCCGTGCAGTGCCGGGCGTGTGCATGGTGCGTGCTGCCATGCGGTGCGTGTGGTGCGCGCTGCTGCCTGGCGGTGCGTGCTGCGCACTATCGACGGTGCATGCTGCTGTGCAGTGCTGCCAGGTGGTGCCCACTGCTGTGCGGCCTGCTGTGTGTGCTGCTGCCTATGACGGCGCCGCGGTGCCTTGCCAGATGGTGTGACCATAACATATTTCATAGCAGAGTCATTTATACATGGTGCACACATTCAATTTTATGAAATTCCTACAGATTGTTTCTCTCATTGCTTTTATTTACCTTGAAGACATGCTGGATCATGAAATTTCAGCTTTACAGCATGAGTGTTACTCTCCTTGCACTTGGAAATCTTACATTTACCTCCATCAATTATTAGAGGGGAATTTTTCAAGAGAGAGGTCTTGGAGCCTTCCCCTTCTTATAAGAGGAATTTTGCAAGTTGTATCTGACTATCTGGCTTCAACCTCTTCTCTTCAGTGCCTCTCTTGGCAATGGTTTGGGGTATTTACTTTCTGAGAGTGGTTATGGTTTCCTCTTAATGCAGATGTCTGGAGGTGTTAATCTTTCTTTTCTTAAAAAATTTCAGTTTTCTCATTCTCCTTTGTCCTGTCTTTTATTTTCTTGTAGATCTTTTAGTCTAATTAATTGTTAATAATGGAAGGAAGAAAGTACAAAGAAAAGAAGAAAGGACAAGGAAAATAAATCTGGATCTGGAAATGTAAAGACTTGTGTTAGTTGCATACGATAGTTTTTTCTTTCCTCTGCGCTGCTTTCTTTTTGACTGTTGAAAATGAATTTATTGTTAGGATCATGTTTCAGGAGAGGTGAGGTGTTTTCACTAGCATTGTACCTAATGTAAAGACTTGTGTTAGTTGCATACGATAGTTTTTTCTTTCCTCTGCGCTGCTTTCTTTTTGACTGTTGAAAATGAATTTATTGTTAGGATCATGTTTCAGGAGAGGTGAGGTGTTTTCACTAGCATTGTACCTCTAATATGCCCACTAGTAACTACTTGCTCTGAAGATCATATGAAGAGTACTTAGATTTGTTGACATTACACATTTAAGTATATAGATGATACATTAGGTTAATTTGTAGGTTTACATTTTGGGAATCACCAAGGTTGTATTTGGTTTGATAGAAAATAAGAGAGAAATAGAAGGTTGAGGGAAAGTTCTCAAGGCTCAGTTTGTTTTTTCATTTGCATTAGTGGAAATGCATGGGAGTGCAAATAGGTTGAGTGTGACTTCTGGTTTAGTTTTGGTCAAAGAGCTTATTGGTTGGAACCAGCATTGAAGAGGATGAGTTGAGGTTTTTGGCAGATTCCCTAGACTGTGAGAAAGGAGAGTGGCCATTGAAATACTTAGGCGTACCCTTAGGAGATAACCCTAGATCTGATTGTTTTTGGTCTCCGGTGGTGGAAAGAATCGATTAATGTTTGGCAGAGTGGAAAATTAACAATATCTCTTGGGGGGGGGGGAATAACTCTTATTAAGTCTACCCTAGCAAATCTTCCAGTGTACTACATGTCAGTGTTCAAGATGCCACAAGGGATAGTGAGGAAAATTGAAAAAATCATGAGGGATTTTCTTTGGGAGCTAGGGGAAAAAAAGCAAGATCATTTGGTTAGATGGGAAATGGTGGTGAAGTTGAAGGAAGAAGGGGGTTTGGGAATTGGTAATGTTAGGTTGAAGAATCAGGCTTTGCTTAGCAAATGGCTTTGGAGGTTTCCAAACGAAAATGAGAAACTATGGCACAAAGTTGTTGCAAGCTTTCATGGCATGTCGAGCAACGGATGGGATGTTGGATGTTTCCGTGGAGCTACCTTGGCTATTCCCTGGAAGGCCATCCATGATTTTCTCCCTACTTTCCTAAATCATGTCAGGCATGACTTGTCTTTTGGTAGTAAAATCAGATTTTGGGAGGATGTGTGGATTGGGGATACCCCTTCGGGTGAGAAATTTCCTTCTCTTTTTAATCTTTCTAAGTTCAAGGGTAGGCTTATTTCAGATTTCCTAAGTCACAACCTTCTCACCTTCCAGGGTTGAATTGGAACTTTGGTTTTAACAAGAACCTTAGAAAGTCTGAACTTCATGCAGTGTTTGAGCTGTTAGGCTTGCTGAATCCAGTGTTCTTGGGAGAAGGTGGGTCAGATTCTAGGATTTGGGGTCCTAATTCTGACAGGTTGTTTTCTTGCAAATCCTTTCCATACTCGTTGGTAGCCACCTCCTCCTCTCATTCTTTCCCAGTCAAGAAAATTTTGTTCTCTCCCATTCCCCCTAAAATCAGTGCTTTCTGTTGGGAAGTATTTCATGGTTGTATTAATACCTTTGATGTTCTTCAAAGAAAAAGACCAAATTGGTGTTTGTCCCTCAACTGGTGTATCCTATGTAAGTTGAATGGTGAGACAACTTTCCACCTAATATCTTGTCATTTTGTTAGTTTTATTTGGAATTGGTTTGCTTCCCTTTTTGGGTGCAGGTGGTCTTCTCCTGATAGATTTGAGGGTTTGTTCAGCCCTAATCGTATTAGTGGCACTAGGAGGGGTAGGATCCTGTGGAGATGACTAAAGCAGCTCTACTTTGGATTGCTTGGGAGGAAAGAAATGCAAGAATATTTGGAGGAAAAGAAAATTGTAAGCATTGGTCGAAAGAATGACATTGAGGGTGACATATTGGGCAAGACATTTGAAGTTGTTTTTAGACTTTAAGGTTGAAGACTTTTTAGGGTTTGGGACTTATTGCTGCCTCCTCATCTACAAGACAGCACAATTTTTTTAGGCATGGTCTCCCCCAACAGATGGCTGGAAGAAGCTGAATGGAAGTTGTGTGGGTAATCTGGGCCCCTCAGGTATTGGGGGGGGGGGGGGGCATTCGAGATGAAGATGGAAACATCATTGCTTTGTACTCCGGTCCTGTGGAGCAGGGTGATATGGAAAGGGCAGAGTTTCCAGCTGCAGCATATGGGGTTGAGAAGGCTGAAGAGTTGGGTATTAATAGACTGATTATCGAGGGAGACTCAGAAACTGTGATAAAATGGTTGCAGAAGGGGGAAGGGTGACATGGCATTTGAAGAATGAATTCAGAAGATTTAAATGGTTGTCGAGGAACACATGTCAATCCAAGTGGGGTGGGTGAGGAGATCTACCAACAGTTTGGCAGATAGCTTAGCAAAGCAAGTGGTTCAAAGAACACATGTTTTGGGTCAGCGTACTAAAGCTGGTTTCTTTCACAACTTCTTGTTGTATCCATTTTTTTTCCTAATTAATGAAATCATTTTAGAGTTATTGATAAAAAAAATTCTGGTTTAGTTTCTTGTTTCAGATTTGACTTTGTCATATTTGCTTGTGAGAAATAAAATAAGAAGTAAAATGAAGTGATCCCTACTTTATATGAAAGAGGCTTAAAATTGGAGTTATACGAGTGTGGTAGGAAGCAAGATGGTGTGGTGCGGGGTGCCCACTTTATATGAGAGAGAATTTAAGTATGAGAAATGTGGTGCAAATTTTGCATTAATTTTCTGCGTGCAAAATTTACAGAGGCAGTAGTGCAAATGAGACCGTACAAATTTCATATCAGGTAGCAGTGCAAACCACAGTTACAACCAAACAGATGCAAAACTGAACTGGGTGTAAAATTTATACAGTTCAGGTACGCACTTATAGTTAAGAACTTTCTCTCAACTTTAGGTTTCTGTCAGGGTGCCAGTTTGGGATGGCTAAAGTGCAGCTGCATTCTGAGGTGAGTCCTTCATGGACAACCTTTAAGTTGTGTTTGGTGAAAAATTCAGAGAGCCCAGATGGGCGCTGCCAGTCATTTTTTAGGTTGTCTGCTTCAGTATGGATTATCCGGAGCGCCTCAAGCATCTAAAGGAGCTTAGCTGAATATTCAGCACAACCCTTACAAATGGGCATTTATTTCTATCAAACCAAACATAACTCAAAGGGCATCGCTTATAACAGGAAGAATTATGTGGGCAACTAACAACTATAATACGAAAGGTTTAGGGCAGCTCTTGAGGGGTCTCAATCCCTAACTCATGACTCATGAGTTAATTCCCATTCATTCTTAGCCTACTTTTGGGCCAAATGAGCCTCCTCTCTCTCTCGCCCTCCCCCTTTTCCTTGCTGTTGGTTTGTTTTTGCCTCTTTCACACTTAAATCACTTGTTTCTTCTAAGTGATATTTCCATTGGAGTATGCAACTATGCAAGAAAATAGCAGATCTATTGCTAAATTAAGCTAAGCTGTGGTTAGTTGCAATAAAAATTTTCATTTGTGGAGTGCAAAAGGGCTGAGTGTAAATTCTGGTTTATTTTTGCTTCAGATTTGATTTTGTCTTCTTTGTTTGTAAGGCTCTGTTTCTAAAAAAGTGTATACAAATATATTCAGTGCAAAACTTGTATATGGTCCATATTTGTATTTCTAAACCTTGTATTTGCACTCTTCTCAAGAAGTAAAATGGGAAAAAAAAACGAACCTCTACTTCAAGTAAAAGAGAATGTAGGAGGGTTGCCTATCTAGGAGTTAGGAGGCAGTATGATACAGTCCAATTTCATATGAGAGAACCAAGGTAGGTGGTGTAAATTTTGCATCAATTTTTTGGATGCAAAATTTGCAGTCAGTGAGTGCAAAATAGTAAAAAAGTACAAATTTTGTATTACATAGGAAGGCAAATCATAATTACAAACAAAGAATGAAAGAAAAGCAAAACTGAACCAGGTACAAATTTCACACCCAGTCAAGAATTGCTTTGTAGCCAAACGCACTCTAAAGGCCTATCAGCTATAATTGGGTCTTAAAGGGTCAGTCCTATAAGTCCTCAATAATAGGGTCGGTTCTAGGTCTATTATTTAAGATCCTAGGGCTAAGGACTGGGTTAGTGTTTATTATTATTTGGTTCAAGACTGGGTGGACCTTGACCCTGTCCAGTATCAACCCATTGACAGCCCAACTAGCGATGTCATCTCTATGGGATGAAAGAGCATCTACAAACTCGACCATATTGGGCAGTAAGATACTTTCTTTCCTCAGGTTTGTGCAACAAGGGAACTGTGTTGAACTCTTTTTCATGTGGTTGCCCGTTTCTGAATAATTTCTCCTAGAAAAGCCCTTTTAACACTTGTGTATAGACCAGTAGAAGTCCATTTAGCCCGTTTTATATATAGCCCAAACAAGGCCCATGCAGAATGTTATATCGTCTTTTGGACCCAAGATGAGATTATTGACCTGAGCTACTAAACCATATTTCTCACCGGGGTTTTAAAAACCGGACTGGACACAGAACCGTTTTAGCCACTGGTTCCCGGGTCAAATTGTCTGACCATTCGGTTCGAACAGATAGCCTGTTCTGACTTAAAAAAAATAAACAATTAAAATAAAACGGTCAAAAACTGTTGTCCAGGTCGATGGTTCGACCACCCAGGTCAGCGGGTTATTGACCAATTTAACAGTTTTTGGCCTAGGAATGGTTTTAAGGTGAAACAGAACCGATTGTCTGACCAATTCTGGGGTCAACCGGTCCAACCGTCTAGACAACCCAATAGTCCCATTAGAACCGGTTATCAAATTACAGGTTAAAAGTATAGCTGTCTATTATAAAGGGATCTCACACTCCATTGGGTCAAACCCTATAGTCCCCGTTACAGACCCTGGTTTGGAAATTGGAACTGGTTCTACACATTTACTTACTTATCGGGTTGGATCAGGTTTACCCTGGCAGACAGGACCCGACCCATTCACGGAGAGAGGTCCCAACTCCCAAATACGTTCAGACAACCAATGAGAATTTAGATGAGGAAACAATGTTTAGATTCCGGCATCATTCACCGTACGATTATGACGTATAACGGCACAAGGGATAAGGTTAGGGGCATCTGGTTGTCGAGCTTTCGGTCCATGGGCCATCCACTAAGAGTTTAAACTTTAAACCCACAAAGGAAAAATGAATTGTAATCAAAGGTAGAAAACGAAATCCGACAAATTGATGGTTGTAAGGAGGGAGGAGGGTACACAGTACATGAGGTGGTACTTTAAATCATGTGTTTATCTACACATCCATTTCGTTGGGCCCCACTTTTACTTACCCTTCTTTTTTTTTCTTTTTTACTTTTTTTTTCCTTTGTTTCTTCCTCAATTTTCTAAAGCAATTTGATTCTTTTTTTTTTCGAAATAAATTTGACTCGTTCAAACAAAGATTTAAGATACCCTAAAATAAATTGTTGCCTTTTGTCTTTGGATTGGAATCCGCTTAAGTTTGATACCAATCTGAGGGTTAATAAGTAGCATTGTATGTGCAAACAAGCCTATCAAATGACTACACATTTTTCTATTCCAAATAGGTAATAGGTCATTTGAGTTTTATCAACAAATTCCAAATGAAGGGAATTCACAATTATCTCCAAGCTCCAAATCATGATAAATCAACACCAATCACAATCCTTGGTACCAGACACATATCAGAGCCTAATCCCAAGAGAATCCCCCCACCCCCACCCCCACCCCAGAGATAATAAGGTAAGGTTTGATCAGTTGGAATAATATTGAGAGCATGTGAAGGAAAGTGTAATTCATGAGGCTGGGGTTGAAGAATTGGGATGCACATGATGACTACATTTTGGTTCAAGATTTGCAGATAGTGAAGCCCGCATGCCTGTCTTCATCCTTGTCTAAGTTTAATCTAATGGAGTTATCTTCTGATTGCAGGCTTTTGCATGGCCATTGGTAGTTAGTGGGAGCTCCTTTCTAGTGGGAATATTCAGTGGTTTGCATTGAGCAACTAACTGGGTTAACTTCAAAGAACTCAGGACAGAATTCAGATGGGTCCGATTACCATCGAATAAAGGGAAAGAGAAGTGCTAGGTTAGTCCTGAACCATCATTTTTTGCCGGTTCCTAGGATCTAGCGCACCGAAATTGGGATTTGAAATTGATGGGTTTCAGATTTCGAAATCTTTCTGTTCCTTGGGAATATTTTTTTCCCTTTCTTTCCTGGTTCAAACTTTTCATTTCTTTTTGTTCGTTCCCATTAGCAGATATACGAGGGGAAAAAAAATTCTGCTAGAAGCTGACCTAGTTTGGCCCTATAGAACTTTCCACGGGGACAAATGACAGGGCCGGCCTGATGGTGCTCGATCTGCTCAGGTCCCTTGTATGAGAGCATGGGTTGTGAGCCCAAGTGAGAAGGCTCCGATGATTAAATTAGTGTCGAGCTAAATGAATTGAAAGAGAGTTCCGAGTAGAGAGAGCAATGCGAGCTAGAGTTGTTGTTAGAGAGTGTACCTGGTGAAGTCGAAGGTACCCCCCCTTTTATAGAGATGGAGGGGGGGTGATTAAGGCGATTCCGAGATTCTCGGAAGTAATGGATTTTGGGTGATCAGATTCTTAGGGACTCATGGGAGCGTTCTCTGGATGAGATGTTCGTCGTTTCTCTAAGAAGCAGGGAGGCTCTTGTTGTTACCGCCAGTTGTTTGACACGTTCTCGAGGATGAGACATTCGCCGTTTTCCTCACGCTGATGTGGCAAGTTGGCATTATTCGGCCAAGGTGCCGATCTGGCGCTTGGGATGTTTGATGCCTCGAGGTGTCTGAGGTGGAATGGGGGTCTTGGGTAGCTCGATTCGACTAATCTTGATGAGCTCCAGAGGTCACTTAAGAATATGCGCATCTGCCTCGAAGGCAGATGATTCCCGTTCTGTTGTTCTTGCAAGTCCTGGGGCTTCCAAGGTGACGTGGTGTCAGGAGTTTATCAATTGCCCCCCACTCCCGAGTTCGAGGTGGAAGAGCTCAAGCGAAAGGAGTAGATCAGATTATTTGTTTTCTTCAGATCGTGGCCGAGGTCAAACGAGACATGGTTCAAATGGTGTCTTTTGAATGGAAGCTTCCAAAGGGTCACGTGCGTATACGCACGAACATGATGCCCCATTAGGTTATCACAGACGTCAGCGATTTATTAATTCGGCCAAGGTGCCGATCTGGCACTTGGGATGTTTAATGCTCCGAGGTGGAATGGGGGTCTTGGGTAGCTCGATTTGACTAATCTTGATGAGCTCCAGAGGTCACTTGAGAATATGCGCATCCGCCTCAAAGGCAGATGATTCCCGTTCTGTTGTTCTTGCAAGTCCTGGGGCTTCCAAGGTGATGTGGTGTCAGGAGGTTGTCAATTTCCCCCCACTCTCGAGCCCGAGGTGGAAGAGCTCAAGCGAAAGGAGTAGATCAGTGAAGAGGGCTTTCGATTATTTGGTTTCTTTAGATCGTGGCCGAGGTCAAACGAGCCATGGTTCAAATGGTGTCTTTTGAATGGAAGCTTCCAAAGGGTCATGTGCGTATACACATGGACGCGATGCCCCATTAGGTTATCACAGACGCCAGTGATTTATTAAACCAGGTTCAGATTCTCGGAAATCAAAATGTTGCACCGATATGGACTGTCGAATGAAGTTCATCACAATCGTTTGGGACTTGGGCCCTCCGACTATAAATAGTTGGCCTTGGGGGGGTCCATTTCCCTTGTCTTTAAGCGAGAGTTGGGTGGTGGAAAGCTCGGTTACGTCGGTTTGGTCGACATAACTTTGCGGAGTCGGTCATCCCTAGGAGTATTTTGGTAAGTTTCTCCTTCTTTCCTGTCTTCATGTCTGGTAACGAGTCTGAAGACGTGCTTCCCATGTCGAGGAGGGGTCCTCGGCCCAAGAGCGACGAGGTTCCCATAAGGGGGCCTCCACCTCTTGACGTCCACCCAAAAAATCCGAGTTCGGTCTGATCGAGCTAACTTCCGAGGAGTTCGGGTTTATCATAGGTCGGTATAGGATCCCGAGCCATTTTGAGTGTATGCTTCCCGTCGATGCCAGATACCTTGGCAGCATGACTAGAATGAAGTTTGTGTCTTCGAATAGACTCTAGAGGCAAGACTGAGATTTCCACTCCTCCCTTTCATAGTCGAGGTATTACTACAACATTACCCTTTCCCAGCTTCATCTGAACTTTGTAAGGACCTTGGTAGGGACCATTTCGTTCTACCATTACTTCAGTTGCCCTTTGGACCTCAACACCTGTGCTTGCCTTTTCCACTTAAAGAAAAACCCTACCGAAGTATAACTTTTATCTCTCCTACCGGTTTGGGTACAAGTTGTTAGGCAGTTTCCCATCCAAAGTATAGCTTTTATCTCTCCTTCAATACTGAGTGGAGGTTGACCATTAGGGATACTGGGGAGATTACCTTGAGCGAGGCCTTACAAGAGTGGGTGAAAAGGTTGATCGAGAAGAAAGCACGAATCAGTGGCTACTTGATTGAGGAGGCACAAATCCGAGCTGGGCTGAATCCTTAGGGTAGGTCGTCTACCAACACAAGTATTTTCCTTGATCATGTTCATCTTTTCATCTCATGATTTGTTCTTATGTGCATAGGTGAAATGGGAAATGCCAACACCGTGGGAATCCTCAACCGAGCTAAGAAGAAGGCGAGAAAGAGGAAGGCCAGAGATTCATCTCGGAGGTGCTTCCAGTGAGCAGAAGGGCCAATAGTCCACCCCTGTAGTCGTCCTTGAGGAGGAGGAGGTTGAGCCGATGCAAATTGATCACATCGTTTTCGTAGAGGCTACACCGAGCTCCAGGCATGAGCAAACAAATGTGGCCAAGGAAATTTCACCAGTCGCCGACATGCCACCGCCTCAGTTTGCTCCGGAGTGATCAATAATGACGTCAAACTAGATCATGGACCTCTGGGTGGAGCTCGAGATAAGTAGGGGCATTCTTCTCCCTCTAAGGATGCCAAGGACTTCACTGGCCAGTCCACTCAAGTACTCGAAGGGAAACTCTACTGAGCTGTTTTGTTGGTAAGAATTCGAGCCTTATCCTTGAGGACCCTTTTGTTTCCTTTATTCTAATTCATTCATGCCTTGCAGTTGAACACCTTGGTCCAGGTCCTTATAGACCGATGTGCGAATTCCGAACGTCAACGCGAGCTACTAGGAAGGGAAGTGGAGGATCTTTAAGCTCAACTGGAGGGGTGTTGATGTAGCATGGAACAACTGCCAGAGCAGGTTGCCATTATGGAGTTAGAGAAGATGGAATTGACTAGGCGGTTGACTGAGTTCGAGAAGAATGTGGACTCGTTGATGATTGAGCTAAATGAGCGGTCTATCCAATTGAAAGAACAACAGGTCAAGCATGTCAAAGACATCCGAGCTACTGAAGTGAAGGATGTTGTTGCTTTTTGAGCCTCCCACCACTTCATCAAAGATAAGAACAAATATGCCACTAGTGCCATGAGGGAGGGCTTCAAGCTATGTCGTAATCTCGTTAGTTCGCTTACTCTAGATTACGACATCAACTCCCTGATAATCGATGCCATCACCCCCAGAATGGTTGCGGAAGTCCATAATGAGCTGGACTTAGGGGGAGATGATGCTAGTTTGGAGGGCGACTCCGAGGAGAGTAGCAACGAGGACGAGGGTGGCGAAGAAGTGGAAGGCAACGAGGTCGGCGAAGGTGGCGAGCATGAAGGGAGCACGAGGGCCGATGATCTGCCCCCAGCTAGTAGTGATTTCTTTTGCCTCTTTTCTTGGACCCTTTGTTCATAACTGGTATCCCAAGCCTCCAAGCTCGATTTTCTTGGACTTCTCTCTCTCTTTTTGGATGGATGTATCGATCTTCTCTTATTTTGTTGCAACAAAGCGTTTCTTTTTTGTATCCTTATTCCCTTAAATAATTGAATGTAAAAGGTTTCCAACGTGATAGCAGGTCGGCTTATGCACCTGGTTCGAAACTATATGAAATTTTGCTAAGTGTTGGAATGGGGTCGAAATGATTCCCGAGGTAGTCCAAGCTCCTATATTCAAATGTCAGCTCCGAGGTAACCCAGGGTGTTAAAACGATCATGATCTAGAGGTTGCAACCCGAGGTGTAGGTTTCTGATCGAGGTGTTTGGTTACTTAATTTAAGCGAAGTCCTTATGCGAATACCGCGAAAACAGAGCTTGGCCCCTACACCGGGTAGTTTCTCAATGAAATATTTCTAGGAAGACGCAAATCGAAGAGAGCCAAGTAAATGAAATTAAAATTCAATGTATGAATTAAATTGAGGCGTTTATGCTGAATTAAATTGAAGCATTTGTGTCGATGAACTCTTAAAAGCGTGTCACACACTTGTTACATGATGAGTTCGAAAAATCTAGGTGTAGTACTTCCTTAGGTTCTCAACATTCCATGTATGGGGTACTGACCTCCCTTCCAGGGTTTTGAGCTCATAAGCACTGAGACCAATGACTATGGGCCATTCCAGTTCAACCTGAGCTTGCTTGTGCCCAGCTTAGGTACCATGACTTTGCGACGAACTCGTACATTGTGGCCTTGACTTAAGCTCGACCCCTTATTTATTCGACGAGGTCGAGGTTGGTGCATAGTTTGTCATCATTGGCGTCCTCGTCATATGTTTCCGACCTGAGGGCTGGTACTTCAATTTCGGTCGGTATTATGGCTTTGGTTCCATAAGTGAGGTTGAAAGGGGCCTCGTTGATAGTTGTTCTGCAAGTCGTTTGATATGCCCAAAGGACACTAGGGAGTTCGTCCACCGATAACCCTTTTGCTTGGGCCGATCGAGCCTTTAAACCTTTTAGAATAGCTTGGCTTGTCACCTCAGCCAGCCCATTTGCTTGGGGGTGGGCCACAGACGTGAAGTGTTGTTTAATCCTTAGCTTGTTATACCAGTTCTGGAATCCGATGTCTTCGAACTATTTGCCATTATTTTAGATTAGTGTGTGAGGTAGTCCATACCAGAAAATAATGTTTCTCTAGAAGAAACTTTGCACATTTCGAGCTATAATGATCGCTAGTGGCTCTGCTTCAACCCATTTGGTGAAGTAATCTACACTTACGAGTAGGAACTTTCTGTGCCCAGTTGCCACGGGGAATGGGCCGAGATATCTACATGTACACCCATACATATCTATACGATTATAAAGTGGATACTTGGTTTTGTTTCAAGCCATAAAAGTTAAGTATATAATGTTATATATATCTTACCCTATAGTTGGCATAGCACGTCGTGCCCTTATACTAGTATATATAACTTGTATGGCTTAATTATATCAATGACCTGCTTGACTATAAGCCTTACACACAGTTAAGCTCCATATGGATAAACTTTTTTTCTTTTGAGCTTTGAGCTATGGTAAATAAAGATGAGCCAAGAACATGTTTTGTGCATTTGGTAATTGTTTTTAAAAGCACATCAACCAAACCAAACCAAAACATTTCTAATTCTAATCCCAGAAAACAAAGTTAAATTGGGGTTTTGTGCTTTTGGATTTTGAAAGCACAAATCTAAAGTATATCCAAACGCAAACTTAATTAGTTACCATCCTCCACCTTGTATTCGACAAAATTTTCATAAAGACAAAAGTGTTGAAAAGGATTTGAGTTCAAGTTTTTAACTTTAATTCCTCTTAAAGGTGCTTTCCTATCAGCTTTTGAAAAGGGTGAATTAATCGGCTTGAAGCCTTGAACTTATCCCATGAGATGAGATACTTCAAATTGGTGCAGAACATTGTCATTACTTATGAGCTATGAGATGGGCTAAAACTGTAACCATTCAAAATCATGCAAAGTAAAAAAAAAAAAAAATGCAAAGGTCAAAAAGTTATAAGCATCCACCGAAATTAGTTCTTAGTCGGTGGGTCTCATTATTTGGTGTATCAATTAATCCTCTTATTTTCTCTAGTTTAGTCCAACAGTAAATGGCTTCAGATGGTTCTAAAAAGTACGACGTAATTGAAGTAAAAATTCAATGTTAGAGTTGAATAAGAATGACTAGTAACAGTAGGGCCACTGAAAAAGAGTTTGATAGAAGCTTCTGAACAGTCTGATTTGTTACAAATCGACATGTTGATTGAAAGAAACGTACTTGCTAGAACTTCTCCAAGAGCGTCGAGATGGAACTGAGTCATCCTTTATTATCATGTATACAAATGGATCAACACTTACTCTTGAATGGACTCTACTAAGAAATCATTGCAATTACTGTATACCCTTTAACCTATTCATTTGGGTAGTCGAAAATTAAAGCTCCAAAAATAATCTACAAATAAAATTATCAAATGTTAGAAAGTTTAGGAAATGATATCATCTTACTATTTCAAGTTTTTTTTTTTTTTTTTTTTTTTTTTTTTTTTTTTTTTTTCTGTTGAACTCTAATTTTCTGCAAGACAATTACAACATTAGTTCTTTCAACTCTTCAGAATCACAAGGATGATTTTTTTTTTATAACAAAAACAGATTTAATCAAATTTCGTAATACAGAAATCAAATTATATGATTAATGGCAAAATCTATGTATAGTAACTGTGCAATGAAACCAAAAAATTGATCTAGTGAAGGTCACATACGACATGTACATTGTGAAATGTGAATCAATGATAAGTAAATAAACCATGTGCTTTTATTGTTTAGTTCTAATATAAAAAATTAACGCATTTGTCCAAAAGGTTAAACCGTTAATCCTCACCAAATAGGAATTTTGGATTATTTTTCTAAAGAGCATGAGGTTAAGTATTGGATATAGATCTAATTAGTAGAATCTATTGGTAAGAAAAAAAAAATCTCAATAAAGGAGGATTTAATGAGACATAATGGGAGTTAATAACTTAAACATAACTTAATGAGAGAGAATTGAATGAGGTGAAAAGTAGTAGTGCAAATTACATTTCCTTCCCTCACAATTTAAAAAGGGATCAAATTAAAAAATGGGGTATTTTAGTCAAGCAAAATCTCTACACTCTCTATCTTAAATATAATATTTTATGATAGACAATTGAATGAGGTGAAAAATAGTATTTCAAATTATATTTTTGCCCTCACAATTAGAAAGGGACCAAATTCAAAAATAAGCATATTTTAGTTAAACAAAACACCCACAATCTCATTAGTACTTTTAACAGTATTATTATTATTACTATTACTATTATTATTATTATTATTATTATTTTCAAATAATCAAATTGAAAAATTATAAAAAATATGAGTATTGATAATGACACACTCAATGCTCAATTTTTGAGTATCAAGCATATCCATACTTTGAACAATGGATGCATTGAAAACACAAATACAAAACAATTATTGTTTCAACTTTTAAGTAGTGTTTTCAACTTGTCGTTGACCCAACTAGTTGAACCATTCGAATCATCACCCGATAAAGATTCAGGGTCCAGTTTGCACAAAAGCCGCTATTTGGTCAAAAATTGTCTAACATGGGTGATTGCACCATTGACCCATTTAACCCAGTCACCAAGTCATGGGTTGCATACTCAACATATGTGCAAATTTTTGGAGGTCATAACTTTGTGTTTAGATGTTCGATTGGAGTGACCTTTTTTTTTTTTTATTTTGGCTAACCTTTTGAGATCTACATGTCCCAAGGTGCCTTGCCCCACTATTTTCACAAAAAATTTTAACATATTTTACAAATAAAAAAAATAAAAATTGAATTAAAAATATAAATTAAACATAAAATAATAATTATATATACAAACATTAGATCTAAAAAATAATTATACATTTGTATTGCTAAAATACATTTTTATAAATACCTACATACACATATATGCTGACAAGGCATGGCTTGACCTGTTTGACCAAGATGATTGAACCAGTGACCTACGAGGCCCCGACGTGAAGGCAAAAATGATTCAACCTCCGGATAGGTTTTCAAAACATTAATTTTAAGCTGATTTTGACCTAAATAATCTCAAAATCAAAATACATACTATGATGGTGATGATGATATCAGTTTACTCAACAAAGCGTTATTCCAAATATATTAGTTCATCTACACAATTCTTGATTCATCAACCCCACTTGATCAAGGACCATATCCTCTAATAATTTTCAGATCATTCTTTTACTAATACTTCAACCCATGTCTTTTTTTGTCTTCTATCAAAAAAATAGGTCACCTCCAACGTGTAATACTAATATTGGAAGGCCTAATGTTGACGGGTTCCATTTGGCTGTATATGACCAAGGATTCTCTTGATTGCTTATTTGTCCATTTCCCTTATCAAGTCCAATTCCATAACGACACATGGATGCTAGAAAATCTCAAGAGTAAGGTGTGGCGCCGTGGCGAAGGGTTCGGTTTTCCCATCTTTCAGTACAAAGCCTCCACGTAGGGACTACTTCACTTTCGTTGGCATTTCGCATGCAGTGATATTCCACGATTTCTTTCTTTTTCTTGAAATTTTGTTTTTAAGGGGGACCACTAAGGTGACATCTACATCATCACAAACACACAAATCTCACCATTCAAATACGGCTACAAATGCTATACACTTATCTGAATTCTAATTTGAATACTATCTTAAGGTCTAAGTTAATTCAATATATTTATAACTGGATTGAATATTGATCCACTGCTATTTAACCTTTAAATATATGTACTTATATCTACATAGAATTTATATTATATTCTGTTGGATTTTAATCTCATAAGAGATTAAATTCAATGGGTTTGATTGGTCAATTACATGAGAAATTGCACCTACAGATTTGATTGAAAAATTAGCTTTTTTCTTACAAAACCCAGTTTTGAACTTGTCCCACATTAATTATAAGCTTTGTTTTCAGTATTTTAATAGGAGCTGATTTACACTCCTTAGAAATAGTAGAGGAGAGTATGGGGGTTTGATATTGCGCAATGCGTGCGTGCGTGTGTGCGGCGCAATGAGGCGCTTTAGAGGTGCACTTTGCGCGCACCAGCGTGGCTCGCAAAGGGCGGCTTTGGTTTTGTTTCGATGCTGATCGTTGATCACCGTTGATGAGATCAACGGTCACGATTCGATCGGGTGTGATCAAGAGGCACAATTCAAAGTTAACAGTCATTAACTGTTAACTACTTTTTAAACAATCACAATGTTTGAAATTGTAACTGTTCAAGGTGCCTTCTCTAAACTAGCACCTACATTTTCTTTATACCTCTTCATAAACTATTTAAGGAGCATGAATCAAACTTCAAAAATACACTTTCGAAATCCACTTTCTCTCTCTCTCTCTCAGTCCGGTCCACTACAGTCTCACAGAAGGTTTCTCCAGAGATTCTTCAACTTTGCTGGTTGCAGATTCTCGCCCAAGGCTCTATTATATCCTAGGAACGGATTTGCCTGTAACCCAACAGCAAACTCAGTGAAACTGAGTGGGGGCAAATAACGTTCTAAAGACAGTGTATTCAGACGCGCCTTAGAGCTTCTCCTCCAAAGTTACAGTGGCCCCATTTTCCAACAATTTTAGAACGTTATTCTGCAATAGAGGCGGAAGCAAGCATGACTTCGATCAAGATGATGAACCAAGATCTTGTTCGACTAGACCAGTTCGATGGAGCAAAATTCAGCCGATGGCAAGACAAGATGATCTTCTTTCTGACCACACTAAAACTATACTATCTGCTGGACCCGAATCTGCAATCACTTCCTGAACCCACTAACAAAGACTCAGAAAAACTAAAGAAAGAAAGAGCAAAACGAGAAGATGACTCACTTCTGTGCCGAGGACACATACTGAATGCCTTATCAGACCGGCTCTACAACTTCTACAAGGAACTTACATCTCCAAAAGAAATCTGGAAGGCCTTGGAATTCAAATACAAGGTGCAAGAAACAAGTACGAATAAGTATCTTCGTACTGGAGCAAGTTCATGAACTACAAGTGATAGTCAACAAAATTCGATCCCTTGACATCATTCTTCCTGAATCTTTCCAAGTGGGAGCAATCATTGCTAAACTTCCACCCTCTTGGAAGGATTACAGGAAGAAGGTTCTGCACAACGCTAAAGAACTTACCTTGGAGCAAATTCAGCAACACCTTCGTATTGAAGAAGAGTCTCAGATTAGAGACAGTAGGGATAAGACCCTGGCCGGTATGCTGAACTCTAAGGTCAATTGTGAAAAACGGATCAAAGAAGACTAACCCTGCATTACAAGTAAAGAAGAAGGATCGGAACTTCAAGAAGATCAACAATAAGAAAGGATCCTACTATGTTTGTGGAAAGAAGGGGCATTATGCCCGAGTCTACCGACATCAGAAAGGTGGAACCAAGTTTGCAAACATGGTAGAAAACAATCTAGTGGCCATGATTACTGAAGTCAACATGGCAGAATCATCTTCTAGATGGTGGTTTGATTCAGGTGCCACAGTCCATGTTTGCAAGGACAAGTCTTTGTTCAAGACATATGAAGAAGTGACTGATGGCCAAGAGGTATAGATGGGAAACCAAACATGTGCCAAAGTTGCTAGAAGAGGTAGCGTAGAGTTGAACTTCACCTCCGGAAAAACACTGACTCTCCTGAATGTTCTCCATGTTCCTAACATTAGAAGAACTTGGTCTCAGTAAATATTGTCTGTAAGAGGAAATTCAAAGTTGTCTTTGAATCCGACAAACTAATCCTATCCAAAAATGGGATGTTTGTTGGAAAGGGATATGGTTGTAATGGTATGTTCAAATTAAGTATTAATGAAGGAAAAGTTTCTGCTTATATTGTTGATTCTTTCTATTTATGACATGATAGATTAGAACACTTGAATTTTAAATCCATAAAGAACAGGAACAAACTTGGTATAATTGCTTATAGTAATGAATCAACTAAAAATGTGAGATATGTGTAAAATCTAAAATGGCTAAGAAACCTTTCCCTAGTGTTGAGAGAATTTCTCAACTTTTAGAGCTAATTCATTCTGACATTTGTGAACTCAATAGTGTATTAACTAGAGGAGGTAAGAGATACTTCATAACATTTATAGATGACTTTTCTAGGTACACCTATGTCTACTTTATGAGAACTAAGGATGAGAAGCCTTTGACATGTTTAAACTGTATAAGATTGAAGTTGAAAATCAATTAGAAAAGAAAATTAAAATCCTTAGAAGTGATAGGGGTGTTGAATACTTTAAAAATGAGTTTAATTCTTTTTGTGAAGAATTTGGAATAATACATCAGTATTCTGCTCCTTATACCACTCAACAGAATGGCCTGACCGAAAGGAAAAATAGAACACTTACAGAAATGATAAACTGCATGTTGTTAAAAGTTAATGCACCCTTAAACCTATGGGGGGAAACACTCCTAACAGCCTATCATTTACATAATAAAATTGTTTCTAGAGTTAATAACAAATAACCATATGAATTATGGACAGGAAGAAAGCCTAATTTAGCATATCTAAAAGTGTGGGGGTGTTTAGCATATTATAGAATTCTAGATCCTAAAAGAACCAAGTTAGGACTCAGAGATAAGAGAAGTATGTTTGTTGGATATGCAGAACATAGCAAGGCCTATAGGCTTCTAGACTTAGAGTCCAACATAATAATTGAAATTAGATATATTGAATTCTTTGAAAATAAAATGTGTTCTGAATCTATAGAAAATGACAGAGAACTTGAAAGAGAAACTCAAATCTCAATACCTGTTGATAATAATGAGAGTAGAAGAAGAAATGACACAATTGTAACACCTACAATAGGACCTAGAAGAAGTCAAAGACAAAGAATAGAGAAACACTTAGGTTCAGATTTTATCTCTACTCAGTCAATTGTATTATTGGTTGAGGCTGATAGAGGGAAGATTTTAAATAAGATACCTATTGTCCTAAACATTGAAAATGATAAAAAAACCTACAGTGAGGCCATGATCTCTAGAAATGCTGCCTTTTGGAAGAAAGCTATAAATGATGAAATGGATTCAATAATGTCAAATAACACATGGGTACTAGTAAACCTGCCTCTAGGATCAAACCTGCCTTAGTGGCTGCTGGAAAAGAGGCTGAATGGATTAGGAGTTTATTATTGGATATAAAACTTTGGCCTAGTCCTATGCCTCCAATTTCCATATACTATGATAGTGAGACAACTCTGTCAAGAGCCTACAGTGGTACCTACAATGGTAAGTCCAGACATATAAGTCTGAGACATGAATTTGTTAGGCAACTGATTCAAGATGGAGTCATCATTATAACCTATGTGAGGTCAAGTAAAAACTTGGCTGATCCTCTTACCAAGGGATTAGCCAGAGAATTGGTAAGAATGACAACCAAAGAGATGAGATTAAAACCCTTTACTTAGTCACCTGTAATGGTAACCCAGCCTGAACTGAAAAACTATCAGTATTGGGTTTAATGAGTAACAACAAGTTACAACAATGTGACTGTTAGCACTGACATTGAGAAATTTCCCATCACAACATAAGTAGTATTGTCCGTTATGATGAGAGGTTGAGTTAAACTCTTAATAAAGTTCTGAAATGTATCAAATAACGGAACACATAGTGGAGTTTCACCTATGTGAATATAGAAGTGGTGCCGCTTCTCATGAAAGTTTGGGTTTGTTCTTTGGATTGTTAATGAAACCAGGAAAGAAGCACATGGCCATAACAATGCTGAGCAAAACTTGAAACTCTTGTAGAGACTGGACATTATTGTGTGTATGGGTGTCTCTGGTCTGTCTTGAGAGTAATTGGTTTAAGGTCTTACCACCAATAACTTTGACAAGGTTCTGGGATATCTATACTAACAAAAGATTTAATTTGATAAACACATTTTGTATGCATAATTGTGTCATAATAGTTTGGATTGAAAGAGAACTATGTAATTGATCAATCAATGTGGGGGATTGTTGGATTTTAATCTCATAAGAGATTAAATCCAATGGGTTTGATTGGTCAATTACATGAGAAATTGCACCTACAGACTTGATTGAAAAATGATCTTTTCTCTTACAAAACCCAATTTTGAACTTGTCCCACATTGGAAAAATTATAAGCTTTGTTTTCAGTATTTTAATAGGAGCTGATTTACACTCCTTAGAAATAGAAGAGGAGAGTATGCGGGTTTGATACCGCAAAATGTGTGCGCGTGTGTGTGCGGCGCAATGAGGCGCTTTAGAGGTGCACTTTGCTCGCACTTCGCGCGCATCTGCGTGGCTCGTGAAGGGCGGCTTTGGTTTTGTTGCGATGCTGACCGTTGATCACCGTTGATGAGATCAACGGTCACGATTCGCTTGGGTGTGATCAAGAGGCACAATTCAAACTTTTTAAACAGTCACAATGTTTGAAATTGTGACAGTTGAAGGTGCCTTCTCTAAACCAGCACCTACATTTTCTTTATACCTCTTACCTTTTTATAAACTATTTAAGGAGCATGAATCAGACTTCAAAAATACATTTTCGAAATCCACTCTCTTTTTCTCAGTCCGGTCCGCTACAGTCTCATAGAAGGTTTCTCTGGAGATTCTTCAACTTTGCTAGTTGTAGATTCTCACCCAAAGCTCTATTGTATCATGGGAACGAATTTGCTTGTAACCCAACAACAAATTTAGTGAAACTAAGTAGGGGCAAATAACGTTATAAAGACAGTGTCTTCAGACACGCCTCAGAGCTTCTCCTCCAAAGTTACAGTGACCCCATTTTCCACCTAACAGTCCATTTTGTCTGATCTGTCTTCTGCTTGTACCCTGATACCCTCCTTTGGTTAAAAACCAAATGGAATTAAAATTAAATTCATCAGACGGCCAACCTTGGTCCATCAAAGGACGAAATGTTATATCATATACCATTTATATGTTAGGCTCCACAACTAATCAACTGGGTGCACCAACTACCAGGCATTGCATTTACTATTTAGTGAAGCCAAAATTTTGTTAAAAGCATATTTGACTGATTCAGTGTGGAACAGAACAGCATCAAAAGCAAAAGTAAAAGCTATTCCATTATCCCAAATGGGATTGAATTATTAATCATTGAGTCCAGCTGCAACATATATTCCAAAACCAGAACCCAAAAGGGGAGATAACAAAAGAATTCCTTTTCAGGCTCTGTTTTTCTTTTTCTAATTCGATATGTATGCAGTTTAGTTTAATCAACACATTTAATTGATTATACTTTGACCTTATGGAATGCAAGGGTTTGATGGGACGGGGTCGGACCGTCAGGAACTCAGGATGGCCGGCTCATTGTTATGTTATGCTCCCTAGTGGGGTTAATGACCGGGTCAGGTTGTAGCTTTGGCCTTTGTCTTGTTTGAGAGGGCTTTTGTGTTGATTGAACTGTTTCAAAGAGGCTCTACCTAGAAGTCTTATTTTTGGGCTATTAGTTTTCAGTTTTATTTTATTTTATTTTTTATTTTTAATCACGAATTCACGGCATTTTGGGGTCCCCCAGCTTAGCTCATTTAACGCTAGACGCCGCTGTGTGAAAGCACCCCCAAACGGGCAATAGATTGATTGAGGATTGAGGGGCGAGGAACGACAAACTGAGGAACATCTTAAGACTGTAAAGAACGACTGATTGAACAACTTAAGCTAAGCTAATGAAGGTTCATCAGTGGGCCGTCAATCATCTATCTGACAAGCCCATTACTTGGTGAATGCAGATATGGACAAAACAGCAGACGGATACTGGTCCACTGTGGTGTAGTAATGTAGTTTAAACAAAGCCCATTACTTGGTGATGCAGAAGTGGACAAGTCTCTAATCTCTTATTGTTAAGTGGACGTCACTAACACCAATTTACTTTGTGAGGGAGAGAGACACAGACAGAATTGCTTGTTGTGTCATTGTGTGTGACTCGCACTCAAAAGGTAAGGTAACTTACGATTGTATCAGAAGCAGTGATGATTGATGAAGCCCGCCCGAGTCCCTTCATTGATTCCAATTCAATGGTTGCTGTAGTGGCAGCATGCCAGCATCTGACGAGAGAAATATGATTACTGAATAGCATATTAGCATTCTCCGGGCCCCAATGAAAAATAAAATAAAAACGGAAGATGGTACTACTACTAGTAGATAAAACAAATTAAGAGAGAAAAGAAAAAAGAGAATTGAAAAGACAGAAGACAAATGGATCACGAATTCACACGACCACATGTCGCGACAAAACCATTGGTCCATTTTCATTCATCCATCTCTCTCTCTCCAACTCTATAACCCATTCTTCTCTTCTCAATCCACCACGTCACTCAATCAATCACAGTGAGTCATGACTCACCTCACCTGATTCTTCCCGGGCCTCTCGGCTCTCTCCTATGCGCGAGCGCGTCTCATCGTCTTTCTCTCTCAGAGAGTCAGAGTCGAATCCACATCCACCACCTGAAAATGGCCATCTTCGACGACCTACCGGACGCCATACTATCCATCATCTTCACCCTGGTGGTCGACACTCGGACTCGCAACGCCATGTCTCTGGTTTGTGGGAAATGGCTTGTGCTGGAGCGCTCCACCCGCACCTCCATCACCCTCCGTGGCAACGTCCGCCACCTCTTTGACATCCCCACCTGCTTCAGGGCCGTCACCCAACTCGACCTCTCCCTGCTTTCTCCATGGGGCCAATCCATCTTTGACTCATCTCCTCACCCCATCTCCCTCGCCCATTACCTCCGCCGGGCCTTCCCTAATGTCATCTCCCTCACTCTCTACGCCCGCACCCCTTCCATCCTTCGCCTCCTTGCCCCTCAATGGCCCTCTCTCCGACACGTCAAGCTCGTTCGCTGGCATCCGCGCTCCGCTAACATTCCACCCGGATCAGATTTCCTTCATTTGTTCCACCACTGTCCTTCTCTCTCCTCTCTCGATCTCTCCCACTTCTACTGCTGGACCGATGACCTCCCTCCCGCCCTTCAGGCCCACCCTCTCGTCGCCGCTTCCCTCTCCCGCCTCAACCTCCTCATCCTCTCCTCCGACGGTTTCAAGTCCCACCAACTTCTCGCCATCACCTCCGCCTGCCCCAACCTCACCCACCTTCTCGCCACCTGTGTCTTCCACCCAAGGTTCAATGATTTCGTCGGGGACAAAACCTTGATCGCTGTTGCTTTACACTGCCCCCGCCTCTCTCTCCTTCACCTCGCTGATCCGTCCTCTCTCTCCACTGCACGTGGCGATCCGGACCATGATGGGTTCACCTCCGACGACGCGATGATCAACCGAACAGCTCTTGAGAACCTATTTTCTGCCCTTCCCTTGCTCGAAGAATTGACCCTTGACATTTGCCACAATGTCATGGACACTGGTCCGGCATTGGAGGTACTGAATTCGAAGTGCCCGGGGCTGAAATCACTGAAGTTGGGACAGTTCCATGGTATCTGCAAGGCTATTGATTCACAACTAGACGGCATTGCACTCTGCAGGTTGCTGGAGTCTCTGTCCATCAAGAACACCGGTGACCTGACTGATTCTGGCTTGATAGCAATATCCCGTGGCTGTCAAAGGCTAGCCAGGTTTGAGGTTCAAGGATGCAAGAGCATCACAGAGACCGGGGTGAGGACATTTGCTTGCTTGCTCCGGCAGACGCTGGTGGATGTAAGTATCTCCTGCTGCAAGAACCTTGACGCTACCTCATCACTGCGAGCTCTGGAACCTATCCGGGACAGGATCCAACGACTGCATATTGATTGTGTCTGGGACAGCCTCCACCAGTCTGAGATCACTGGCGACGGGGCCATCTGCCAACATGGTTTTGAACCCAACGAATCCAGGGAGGATGCCAGCACATCGGATCGGCCTGCTGAATTCATGATCTTCCTGGGTGATGATGGTAGCAAGAAGAAAAGATGCAAATATTCCGGTGAAGTGGATTACTCTCGTGTTCAAATCAAAGGCATTAATTGCAGCAGGTTCTGGAGGAAAACTTGGGACCGGCTGCGATATCTCTCCCTCTGGATTGCCGTTGGCGAGCTGCTGAACCCTTTAGCTTCGTCTGGATTGGACAATTGCCCTGTTCTGGAGGAGATCAGGATTAGGGTGGAAGGCGACTGCAGGATGGGGCCAAAACCAACAGAACAACCATTTGGATTGAGCTCCCTTGCACGGTATCCCAGGCTTTCAAAGATGCAGCTAGACTGTGGAGATGCAATAGGTTATGCATTAACAGCTCCAACCGGACACATGGATCTGAGCTTGTGGGAGAGGGTTTACCTGATGGGAATTGAGAATCTGAAGTTAACTGAGCTCGACTACTGGCCACCACAGGACAGGGATGTTAACCAGAGGAGCCTCTCTCTCCCTGCTGCTGGCTTGCTTGCGCAATGTACCAGGTTAAGGAAGCTGTTTATCCATGGGACTGCTTACGAACACTTCATGATGTTTTTTCTGGGAATACCAAACCTTAGGGATGTGCAGCTGAGAGAAGACTACTATCCAGCACCAGAAAACGATATGAGCACAGAGATGAGGGTAGATTCGTGCAGCCGATTTGAGCAGGCACTGAATAAGCGCCAAATCGGTGATTGAGAAAGCTGGAAATTTTGCTTTGCTTTTGTTGTGCAAGGCAGTGTGTATAAAGATTGCCAAAAGGTTCTAGGCTTTGAAATAACTTTTCTTAGGAAGATAATTAACAATCCGGTGAACTGAAACCCTCATCCTCAAGTTACAGACAAGGGGGATAATTTCCAGTTATTACTTTGACATGTATTCAAGCTTGACATTTTCTCGGTTGATTGGCATTCAAGATTCAACATACTCTCGGAGAGATGGAGAAAATGGTGTGAAACTCTACGATGGTCAATTATTTGTTTTTGAAACAATATAAGGAAAACAGGCTAATTTACAACTTAAGCTCACAACAATGTCAACACCTCTACTCTCTTTTTCTATACAGTGCAAATTGAATCAGCAGAGTGTGTACTCGCAGTCGAGCAAGCGGGAGAGAATCTCCTCACAGCTTGGCCGTTCATCTGGTTCTGCCCAACAATCTGCAGTCAAGTTTCCACAGGCATGAGATTCTATACAATTGTTACAAAAGAAAAATCTGACATCAGAGTTCTAATCTAACAAAGACCTGCAATGAGCTTGCCAAGGGGACCTTCAGGAATTTCTAGCCGCGACCCTTCATTAGCAATTGCATGAACTACCTGAACGGTACAGATAAGCCAAGATTGAGGGATCCTGTATCCCATTCACAAACATCAGATACAAAATAAACCACGGAAAACTTACTTGGACTGCTGGTACACCTTCCCATGGTCTACTTAGAGTGCAGAGTTCCCACATTATCACCCCAAGACTGAAAACATCACATTTCTCTGTGAAGGGTTCATTGCGGATGAGTTCAGGAGCCATCCATTCTGGAGTTCCAGCAGATGCAGAATCTCTCATGGGACTCTCCGTCATTACTCGTGAAAGGCCAAAATCACATATCTTAACAGTCCAGTGCTTGTTCACTAGGCAATTAGCACTTTTCAGATCACGGTGGACTATTTTCATCCGGTGCATGCACATCAATCCTCTTCATTGTCAGCAGAGTAATGTCAGTTAACAATCACATTACATTGCCCAAGAAGGTCAGTGTGAGGTTAATCGACAACCAAAATAGAAGGCATGCAGCATCCTGATATAAAAGTAGTTCAGAAACATTTGGCCTTACATGAAGGTGCTTATAGAAAGAAAAATTATTATTTTCAAAAGCCTTAACCGAGATGGCAAGGGCGTCCTATTTGATATACAATATCATCACTAACAGGAGTAAGATGAACTTGTAAACCATAATAAGCTTGTGTTAAGGCTATGTTTTCCCTATGATATACAATATCTGCCAGAGAACAGAGACATCTTGGGTTCTTTGCGTATCAACCTTAATTGGATTCCTAGGGAAAAACTCTCTAGCTGATCAATTGGCAAAATCCGGTTCACACAGGGAAGATATGTATAGTGACAGAATCCTGCGTGTGTTTTCCTAAGTTGTTTTTCTTCTAGTTGTAAATTATCTCATGTAGTCCTCTTGCTTTTAATAAATCCAGTTACTCAAAAAAGAAAACAAATTTGTGTTAAAGCTGTTTCTCTTTGACCAAGCAGACAGACTAGTGCATGCGTGCAGCGAATGTAAAATCCCAATAACTATCACAGAATTGATAGAAAAGAAAGCTGCATCTAAAACACAGTTCACCCTAGTAAATTTCAGTGAGAAACAATAGCATTTCTCCAGCAAGAGAAGAAAACAGGCACCAACACTGTATCAACGCAATAATAAATGAACCTTTAACATTCTGGTCTGAACAATGCAAACGCTACAAACATGTTTTAGTTACACAGCCTCCCTCTACTTGTGGGAGAGCAAAAAAAGTGGAAGTGTTAGTCTTTTACCCAGGGGGCACGACTGATTAAAACCTATATTAAAACCCCATGTGGCTTGCTACAATTGCCATAACTGATAAAAGAGGTTACTTGCCATCCGGCTTACTAGCAATTTAGTAGTGTTGCACCATTGGATGGCTGTCTGAGTTTATTAGAACTTCTAAATCAATGTTCGCAACTTCACTCTAAACATCACTTTTTAGCCCTAGTTATTGACCACATGATAACTGGTGCGAAGTAGCGGGACAATGCATGATAAAAAAAAGGCCATAACCCAATGTTGGTCCCAGCTATCTAGGGTCTTGGGAGGGGTGGGGTATGTGTGAACCTATCCTTTTGACATTTTTTTTTTCACAAAGTGGCCACCCTCAGACTCAACTTGCGTTCCCACACGTCAGCTCCAGATAATACCATTAAACCGAGCAATTTTTTATATGAAAGTAAAATTTAATAAAATAGAAGACAAGTACACAGATAGAAAGGTGTTAAGTAAACACCTTGGTACAAGAAATTATAGATACATAATGGAACAGTATTTGGCATTTCTAATAGATCTAAAAAACTCTCACCAAATTCTGTTCTGGAAACATGAGCAAAATCCGGCAATACCAGCTCCCAATCTATAATCATTTTATATCAACCACCACTGTTTTCATTTTACCGAAAAAAAGCACCACTCTGTTGAGGGCCCGGGAATAGGATCTCATCACGGGTCGGTCCACGGGAAAAACCTCCTGTTTTCCCTTGTTCCTTCCTGCTCGTGAGGAACCTATCTTGGCACCTTAGGTGATTTGTCCAAGAGATCACCAACTCTCCTAACTCACTCTTGACTGAATAATTTGATATCTCATTCAATAATGGGGTCTCCTTAAATAGGAGATTACAAGAGTCCTAATCAAAGGGAATCTCCTTGCTGAATAGGGAGACTTCCAGTTTTATCTTGCTAAGGATAAGATAAGCTAATCCTAATCTGATAAGCTACTAACAAGATAAGATAAGCTAAGCTAATCCTAATCTGATAAGCTATTAATAAGATAAGATAAGAGATAAGAACAATAAGATAAGAACAAGCAAAATGAGCTAATCTAATCTAGATAAGGCTGCTGTTGCCGAACTGGGTAGGATGAGTATCACTGAATCCTTGTTGCTGCTGGCGGTGGGCCCGGGGCCTGTTGCTGTCGGCGGCGATGGTACGTCTTCCCGAGGAAGGCATCCATAACATTACTCCCCTCCTGGACTACGAGCTTGTCCTCAAGCTCGAAAGCGGGATATGTGGCTTGGAACTCTGCCAATGGGATCCATGTGGCTTCTGTTGGTGGTAGATCACACCATTCTACCAAGACTTCAAGGATTCCACGATTAAAACGAGAGCGGGTGACAGTTTTAGGCTGGGGGACCAGTTTGCCATCTTTCAAGGGTGGCAGGGAGGGAACTTGGTCCGGGGGAACACCCGTAAATGGTTTCAGCAAGGAGATGTGGAAGACATCATGAATTCGGCTAGTCTCTGGCAATTCCAGCTGGTAGACCACACTGCCAATCCGTCGCAGAACCTTGTAGGGCCCATAGTACTTGGGGGCCTGCTTCGGGGCAGCCTTGTGACGCAAGGAGCGCTGCCGGTAGGGCTGGAGCTTCAACCAAACAAATTGTCCTGGATCGAACGATAGTTCCCGGTGGTGCTTATCATAGTGGAGCTTCATGCGGAGCTGGGCCTGCTCTAAGCGAATGCGGACGTCGGTGAGGAGGGCGTCGCGGTCCTGTAAGGAGTGATCGATTGCGTCCAAGCGAGTAGATCCAGGCTCGTAGGACAGCAAGCGGGGAGGATCCTTGCCGTAAACGACGCGAAAGGGAGTCATGCCGAGGGAGGAATGGTAGGCTGTGTTGTAGCAGTACTCGGCCCAAGGAAGCCATTCCAACCACCGTCGAGGTTGATCGCCTACGAAACAGCGGAGATACATCTCGATAGTGCGGTTAACAACTTCCGTCTGACCGCCGGTTTGTGGCCGGTAAGCTGATGAGTAGGCCAGGGTGGTGCCGTGTAGTCGAAATAACTCTTTCCAGAAGGCACTAGTGAAGACCGGGTCTCTATCGCTGACGATGGATTCCGGCAACCCATGTAAGCGAAAGATATGTGTAAAGAAGGCGAGGGAAACCGAAGTGGCACTGTACGGGTGTGATAGAGGAATGAAGTGCGCGTATTTAGAGAAGCGGTCGACTACCACAAAGAGAACTGATTTGCCCCCTACCTTGGGAAGTCCCTCAATGAAGTCCATGGAGATGTTGGCCCAGATCTGCGATGGGATGGGAAGAGGCTGAAGGAGGCCTGTCGGGTGTAGGTTTTCCCATTTGTGCTGTTGGCATGTGGAGCAATTCTGGACAAAATCTCGAATAGAAGTCTTCATACCTCGCCAATGGAAATCAGTCCGGACGCGGTATAGTGTTTTTTGAATGCCCTCGTGGGTGGAGTTATGGATGCTGGTGATGATGGTGGGAATCAACGGGCAATCTGCTGGAAGATGGACTCGTCCCTTATACAGTACCAACCCGTCGTGAAGTGACCAATCGGGGTCGGCCGTGCCGGTCTGGATCTTCTGCAGTAAGAGCGACCATTCTAGGGACTGTGGTGCTGCCTTCTTAATGTCGTCAAACAGAGAGATCCGAGGTTGGGAAATGCTACATAGAACCATCACGTCTTCTTCTCGCCTAGACAAGGCATCAGCTGCGCGATTAGAGGATCCCGCCTTATATTCCACCTGGAAGTCAAACCCAAGCAGTTTGCTAACCCAATGCTGCTGAGGGGAAGTGGTGAGACGTTGCTCTAACAGGTATTTGAGGCTGTAATGATCAGTTTTGACGATGAACGACCGCCCCCACAAATACGGCCTCCAGTGCTGGATGGCTCGGGCAAGGCCCATTAGTTCGCGCTCATAGGCTGGAAGCTTCAGATGCCGATCAGCCAATCTGTGGCTGAAGAAAGCGATCGGGTGCCCTTGCTGCTGTAGTACGGCCCCGATACCCACTCCGGAAGCATCGCACTCGACTGTAAATTCGAGGGCGAAATTAGGTAATTGCAGGACAGGGGTTGAAGACAGTGCATTTCGCAGTGACAGAAAAGCTTCATCAGCTGCGTCGTCCCACCGGAAGGAGTTTCTCTTCAACAGGTTGGTTAATGGGGCTGCCAACACTCCATAGTTCTGTACAAATTTGCGGTAGTAACCCGTTAAACCGAGGAACCCGCGTAAGGCCTTGGCGGATTGAGGTTTGGGCCATTCTGTTATAGCCTGAATCTTGGAACTATCAACTGTTACACCCTGCCCATGGATGATGTGGCCGAGGTAAAGAACCTGTCGCTCCCCGAAGGAGCACTTGGACCGTTTCAGGAATAAGCTGTGTTGGCGTAGGAGTACGAAAACAGTCCTCAGATGGTGGACATGCTCTACCCATGATTTGCTGTAAACGAGGATATCAGCAAAGAAAACTAAAACAAATTTGCGCAGATGGGGCTGGAATACCTCGTTCATTAGTGACTGAAATGTAGATGGTGCATTGGAGAGTCCGAATGGCATGACTAAAAATTCGAAGTGGCCATGGTGGGTGCGAAAAGCAGTCTTCTTCACGTCACCGGGAGCCATGCGAACTTGGAAATATCCGGACCTGAGGTCCAACTTAGAGAAATACTGGGCACCATGCAACTCGTCCAGCAGTTCGTCAACAACAGGAATAGGGAACTTATCTTTGATCGTCCGATCATTGAGTTCTCTATAGTCAACACAGAACCTCCACGTTCCATCCTGCTTTGCCACCAACAGAACTGGTGAAGAGAAGGGGGAGTGACTTTTGCATATGATCCCTTGGTTCAGCATCGCTGTACATTGTTTTTCTATCTCATCCTTCTGTAAGTGAGGGTAGCGATAAGGCCTGACAACGACTGGTGCTGAACCCGCCACCAAAGGAATACGATGGTCGCAAGCTCGGGAAGGGGGAAGGCCCTTCGGTTCCTGGAACAGATCTGAAAACTCGGCGAGAAGTTTTTCCATGGCTGCCGGTTCTGTCTGGAGTGCATGAACCTGCGGTGTCTTTTCTTTAACCCTGCAACCATGCCATGAAACTTGCTTGCCATTCAGGTGGAAGGTCATGGTGAGTGCGCTGAAGTCCCACAAAATCAGGCCTAGGGTAATTAACCATTTGACCCCAAGAACAATATCAAACCCATCCAATGAGAGTACAAATAAATCAACAAGAATTAGTTCAGAATTGACCTGTACTGGGACGTCCTTACAAATCCCTGGATTGTGAACTTTTTCACCATTTGCGACGGCTACCTGTAGTCGCGGCCGGAGTTCCATTGGTAGTTTTAACTGCAGGGCTGCATGTTCACTTATGAAGTTGTGTGTGCTCCCTGAATCGACGAGAATGCGCACCGGCTGACTTGCGATCTGTGCCTGTAACTGCATGGTCTGAGAGGTTTTAATACCGGTGATCGCATGGAGAGAGATCTCTGGTTCGAATGTGACGGGTTCCCCTTCCTCCTCTTGCTCATCTATGAGAAGGCAAAAAAGCCTCTTCTTGCATCTATGTCCTGCCGAGTAGAGGTCATCACAGTTGAAACATTGACCTCTCGCTCGGCGCTCTGCCATTTCTGCCCTGGTCAAGCGCTTGATGGGAGGAGTGACCATGTTACTGCCTGTACTTGTCACTGCTCTAGAGGTGGTGGTCGTGGAAGGCTTCATTTCCCGGCTGGTAGCAGAAGAGGGGGTCGTTGCTGCTGGTCTTGGGGGCACCCACGAGTTCGGTGGACGACCCACATTAAAAATTCCGCGGCTGAGCTGCAGCTTGCGCTCAAATGCGCGGGCTAAGTTCATGGCTGTGACCAAATTTAGGGGATTCTGCATCTCGACATCCACTCGCAGGGGTTCTGCTAACCCTGCTGTGAACATATCGACTTGCTGGTCTGGTCGCACGGAGGATGCCCTCACGAGGAGGGTTTGGAACTGTTGCTGGTATTCAGCAACTGTTCCGGTCTGTTTAAGGTTAATTAGCTCGCCCAGTGGGTTGCTGGTCAATGGGGGTCCGAACCGAAGAAGGCAATAGGATTTAAACTGGGGCCAACTGAGCCCGGGTTCTTCTTGCTCTAACCGATAAAACCAAAGCTGTGCTTCTTCTGTTAAATGAAAGGCGGCTAGGCTTACCTTGTCCTGGTCATTTGTCCGTTGATTCCGGAAGAACTGCTCGCAGCGATACAGCTAGCCTAGGGGGTCTCCGTTGCCGTTCTACGATGGGAACTCCAGCCTGCTGTACTTGGGGATGATGGTTGCTCCATGGCCGACGGACTGCTGTTCGCCGGAAGACTCTAGCAGATCTGGCTGGCGGTCGTTAGCTGCTGTCCCTCCGTCAGAGTTCCTTTCCCTGCTGGAAAGAAACATCTCCATTAGTCGTTGCAATTCTCGCACTTCACCTTTGATCTCACGAACTTCGGAGCTGGTCTCCACGAGTTGGTGCTCGAGGTCGTGGACCTTGGAAGGTAGCTGCTCCAGATCTCCCATGACGCCTTGCTCTGATACCAAGTTGTTGAGGGCCCGGGAATAGGATCTCGTCATGGGTCGGTCCACGGGGAAAACCTCCTGTTTTCCCTTGTTCCTTCTTGCTCGTGAGGAACCTATCTTGGCACCTTCGGTGATTTGTCCAAGAGATCACCAACTCTCCTAACTCACTCTTGACTGAATAATTTGATATCTCATTCAATAATGGGGTCTCCTTAAATAGGAGATTACAAGAGTCCTAATCAAAGGGAGTCTCCTTGCTGAATAGGGAGACTTCCAGTTTTATCTTGCTAAGGATAAGATAAGCTAATCCTAATCTGATAAGCTACTAACAAGATAAGATAAGCTAAGCTAATCCTAATCTGATAAGCTATTAACAAGATAAGATAAGAGATAAGAACAATAAGATAAGAACAAGCAAAATGAGCTAATCTAATCTAGATAAGGCTGCTGTTGCCGAACTGGGTAGGATGAGTATCACTGAATCCTTGCTGCTGCTGGCGGTGGGCCCGGGGCCTGTTGCTGCCGGCGGCGATGGTACGTCTTCCCGAGGAGGGCGTCCATAACACACTCTTTCCATCCTCCAATTCTTATCTTCAAATAATCTTCTATTTTGTTCCTTCCCAATTCTCCAGCAGACTGCAAAGGGAATAATGGTAGCCCAGTGCACGAGGCTCTTGCCAATGCGGGGATCTGGGGAGGGACAGATGAACACAGCCTTACTCCTGCACATACAGAGAGGTTGTTTCAAGATTTGAACCCTGGTCGTCCAGCTGTTGCGCCAAGGCCCACCCTCAAAATCATTTTGGCTTTCTTGCTTACTTGCAGCATCAGCCAACTAGAGAATACCTCTTGGTTGGAAACACTTTAATCCAAAAAGAGAAGAAAAGAAATACCAAATAAAATCAGCCAACCTTACACAAAATGAAATGACTCGCGTTCTCATCACCAAAGCACATATAGCACAAGTATGCTGAAACCTCTACTATTCAAGTGATCAGCAGTCAAAATGCTATCTACTGACACTAAGCAAATGATTCCACCCTCGGAGGAAAAGGTTACCTCAAATGCTATTCCACTCATTATCATATATGCCCATAAAAAATATTGATTACAAAGACTAATATGTATGCCCTTAATAAGGCGGCTACTGTTTGGATGCTTTCAAACCTGATAGAAGAATCTGGACTCTAACCTCGAATGGTTCCTTCACTTGTGCTTCTTTTTTCAAATCCCTTTGCTCTTCTTCCTCATCTGGGGTTTTCCATGTCAAAGAGTTTTGGTCAAGGCCCTAAACTCCTAAAATTGCTATCTTCTGTTGGGAAACTTATTATGGTAAGATCAATACCTTGGATAACCTACAAAAGAAGAGACCTTATTTGTGTTTATCCCCAAACTAGTGTATTTTGTGTAAAGAGTGAGGACTGTCACCACTTGCTGATATCTTGTGCTTTTCCTGCTAATATTTGGAATTGGGTTTTCATGATGTTTGGGTGCAGGTGGAACTTGCCCTCCGAAGTAAGTCTGCTTTTTGATCCGACTACCTTCCGGTGGTCAACAAAGAGAGGGAAACTAATGTGGAAGTACGTAAGGGCAGCTATTTTGTGGATCATTTGAGAGGAGAGGAATGCCAGAATTTTCCAAGAAAAGGAAAGAAGTTTAGCCGAAGTAAAGGAGTGCATCTTGACAAGAACAATTTTTTGGTTGAAAACTTCACATCTTTTTATGAATTATTCCTTTGATGATCTTTGGAAAAGCTGGGCAGAGGTTGCCTCCACAACTTTTAAAAAGACTAGTGTAAAAGCTGAATGGAAACCTCCTCCGGAAGGAATGGTTAAACTGAACTTTGACGGGAGTAGTCAAGGTAATCCAGGGCCTTCAGGCATAGGAGGTGTTTGAGAGATAATGATAGTAACATCTTAAGGGCTGAGATATTGGCTGCAGTACAAGGAATACAGGCTGCAAACCAACTTGAAGTGGAGCACTTGATAGTTGAGGGGGACTTAAGGTGGTAGTAGGTTGGCTGTCAGATCCGGATACGGTTTTCTGGGGTTACAGGGATCTTCTCAAGAAAGTTAAGTGGCTGACAAGAAACATGACTGTAACTTTCAGTTGGTTAGCAGATCAGCAAATGCTATGGCTGATTTGTTGGCTAAACAAGGAGCTTCAAGGAGTGATTTGTTCTGGGCTACTTTATAAGTGTATTTCTATTAAGAGTATGTTTATATTCTCTTTCCTAAGGGGAGGTAACATCTCGTGCCTCCTCCTAGGGTGTTTGTACACCTGTTCTACCTTATTAAAAAATTATCTTTCATTTATAAAAAAAAGGCGGCTATTGTTCATAACATAAAAACAGCTCCAAAAAACAACATAAACTACTAGGCCTTGGGCCCAATAACACTAACTAATGATTATAAACAAGAAAATCATAAGAAACTGCTGAATCTCAATATAGATGACTGAGAAAATTCAGACTCCACCTATTTCTTCCACATGGGGGGAATCCTGTGGCTGATCCAAACCATTCATCAGATAGGGAATCCACTTGGATTGGCAACATGCTCAATTACAGTCAGTAACAATCATTTGCACCTCTTATTGGCAGTTTTTACTACTAATACTAGCCATTCAAAATTTTAATTCGTTAATATACAACCTTCCTACAAAAGAATTATTTTGCAGTTTGCACACAAACAAACTTTTTGAACAAAATTTTTCCATGAATTGGGAGTAAATAGAGAAATTCAGACTCCTTTCAATGGTAACCAGATGCTCTAATGGATCAATACTGTTCTCTGTTATCCTTTAGTTCTCTTCATTTTCATAGGTAAGTTCTACCATTTCCATGCAGTAAGCCAGTATAGCAACAGTACCCATAAACCTTACCACAGTTACAACTGGAGTTTACAGACTATATATAAGAAATTCAAGTACTGAAAAATAAATTTCAAACAGAAAGCAATTGGCATTGTATATGTATGCTAAGAAGAAATGATATAAACTCCAATATTCAATACGTAAGATGGTTTCAGGTTGAACCAACCTGCATATATCACGCAGCATTTTTAGTCTCCTGCGCCAAGTGAGTTTCTTTTTCTGTCCACTTGCATGGATCAAATAATACAAGGATCCCAACTCCATGTATTCAGTTACCATTGACAGGTGAGGAGGTTTGGTGCATGCACCAAGGAACAATATAACTGCAAGACGAAAATGATAGATCACCTTATGAACAAAGGAGGAAAACTCCAGTAGAAAACATCACTGGCACAATTATCTTTCATGTTGACTTGCTGACCAATTATACAGAACAATAAAAGAAAAATAGATCAAATAAGCCAATGCATTAAAGAATCATATGCACAAACTATAGGAAAAATATATCAAATATGGCAAGGCAAAAGTTGAATAGTAATAGGGAGAGTGGAGTACCATTTGGGTGCCGAAGCCGGCTGAAAAGAAAAATAGAAGCTCAAAGTCAGAGAAGAAAAGTTAGGTGATTAAACTGGCACTCATTAAATCAATCAAATTATACCTCAGAATAGATATTTCATTGCAAAAGTCTTCCATATTTTCAGTGGTTAAATCTTGCTCTAGGAAAACCTTGATTGCAACATCAGTCCCATTCCATATTCCACGAAAAACTTCTCCAAAGAACCCTAGAAATCAAACACAAATTATTAAACAAACGCAAAAATTAAGGTGATAGTTTTTCAATGATAGCTCTTGACAGTATAAAGTCGACTAGAAATTAGAGAGAGAAGAGAAGAAGAGAGATTGGCGACAATGGAATAGTTCTGGCGGTGCCAGATTATATTAATATTTATAGGGCAACTAAAAGAAAGGGAAAAAGACCCTTGTGCCCCTGCTGTAAATAAAGTACAATAACAGCAAATAAAAAAGACTTTAAACCGACCAAACGGACCCTAACAAGACAGAAAATAATAAACAAGAAATAAAATAAACTATTCCAACACTCCCCCTCAAGTTGGAGCATAGATGTCAATCATGCCCAACTTGTCACACAAATCATTATACCGCACATGATGAAGGCCCTTGGTGAAGATGTCCGCAAGTTGTTATTCTGAGCTGACATATGGAGTGCACACTTCTCCACTCGCAAGTTTTTTCTAATAAAGTGCTTGTCCACTTCAATGTGTTTCGTCCTATCATGGATGACTGGATTAGCAGCAATGTTGATAGCAACTTTATTGTCGCAATAGAGTGACATAGGGTTGTTAATTGCAAAACCTAGTTCACCTAACAGGTTTCTTATCCACATGATTAAGCAACTCCATGAGACATAGCTCTGTATTCTGCTTCAGCACTAGATCTAGCCACCACACTTTGCTTCTTCTCCAGGTGACCAAGTTTCCTCCTACAAAGGTACAATACCCACTGGTAGACTTTCGTCATCAACTGTCCTTGCCCAATCAGCATCAATATATACTTCCATCTTTAAATGTCCATGTTTCTGGAACAACAAACTAGCTCTTGGAAACTTCTTGAGGTATCTAAGGATTCTCTCTGCAGCTTCAAAGTGCATGAATTGACTAAGGACACCCACTACATAAGCAATATCAGGCCTGGTCATAGACAAATATAAGTCTCCCTACAAGTCTCTGAAACTTCTTCACATCTTTCAAGAACTCCCCCTGATTGTCTCCCAATTAATGGTTAGGTTCAATTGGTGAGTCAATTGGCTTCACCCCTAGCTTGCTTGTATCTTCTAGTAAATCTAGTACATATTTCTGTTAGGAAATAAAGATGCCCTTTTGAGAACGGGCAACTTCAATTCCAAGGAAATAACGTAAGGGTCCTAGATCTTTCACCTCAAATTGAGTGGCTAAGAATTTCTTTAGTTTCTGTACTTCAGTCTTCTAGTCTCTTGTGATCACTATGTCATCCACATACACAATTAAAGCTGCAATTTTCCCTTCACCTTTCTTCACAAACAGAGTGTGGTCTGACTGGCATTGTTTAAACCCCATTTGGTGAACTGTTAAGTGGAACTTACTAAACCAGGCCCAAGGTGATTGTTTCAACCCATATAAATATTTTTTTAACCTGCACACCTTCTGCTCACTGCCTTTGACACAAAAACCTAGAGCTTGAGTCATGTACACTTCCTCCTCTAAGTCACCATTCAAGAAAGCATTTTTAATGTCCAACTCGTGAAGTTCTTCCCAGCATGGTTTCAAATGTCGCCAAATGTCGCTAATGTCGCCCGACATATGTCGATGTCGAGGCTCACCAACATGAAAATGGATGGTAACATCGACCAAATTGGTCCAAATAACCAAAAAAAATACAGTTTTTCCTATTATGTCGACAAGATGTCGACTAATGTCGGCAGGATATCGACTAATATACACTAAAAATATAATATACTAGTATATTATATTAATATAATATAGTATATTAATATAGACTATTCCATTAATATTTCTATTTAATATTTCAAATAAAATATTTATAAAAAGAATTAACAAAATATAAAAACAAAAGAATAAATTAATTACTTTATAATATAAAACATAAAATATTTTTCAAGTAATAAAATATTAACTAGTTAGTATTTTTTAAAATATTTATTAAAATCAGAAAATGTTTATTAAATTTTATAATAAACCATATTCTACATTTAATATAAAAAATCAGAATAAATTTAATAAGTTTTACTAAATCATAATTTATTATAAAATTTAGTATTATAATTTTATACTAAATCATAATATTTATTATAAATTTAGAATTTATAATAAATCAGAACTAAAAATAAGAAAAGAAAATATCAGATAACCTTGTAAAAACATCAAAATGCATAATAAATCAATAAATCATCATTTACTAATTTGTTATTGATCTTAGTTTCTTAGCTTTATATAATGGTTGGGAATAAGATAATAGTCTAGAAATATGTATTAATGCTTCTTTTATCATTTTACAAAATATATTTGCATATTTCCACATTTCATAATATTTCCACAATGTCTCTAATTTTTACAATATTTCCCCTCGACATTTCCGACATTTCCGACATATGTCCTATATTTTGGTAAGCGACATTTCCATCGACATCGACATTTTAAACCTTGGTTCCCAGTCAAGATTTGTTGCCAATGAGAGAAGAATCTTGATAGAGTTCATCTTGGCTACTGGAGCAAATGTCTTTGCATAGTCAACTCCATATACCTGTGTAAAACCTTTTGCCACCAATCTGGCCTTGTACCTTTCAACAATTCCATCAGCCTTATGTTTCACTATGAACACCCACTTGCATCCCACTGGTTCCTTCCCTTCAGAAAGATCCACCAACTCCCAAGTACCATTTTTGTGCAATGCATCAATTTCTTCCTTCATTGCATTTGTCCATTCAGGTTTGGATAAAGCTTCTGCCACATTCTTAGGAATAGAGACACTGTCAACGAAAGAGAGGAATGCACAATATTAAGGTGAAATATGGTCATTGGACACAAAGTGAGAGATAGGATGATTAGTAGTACAGGATCTAACATCCTTTCTCTTAGTAATAGGAACATCAAGATCATTAATGATAGAGGGATCAACATTAAGAGGTTCAAGCATATCAATGGGAACAAGTGTACCTGGTTGATGAGGAAGGTATTCTTTATGTCAAGTTGAAGGAGAGGCCAATCATACATAACTGCCAAGGAAATTAGGACACGAACGGAACCAATTTTAGCCACTGGAGAGAATGTCTCCATGTAGTCCACACCATACAACTATGAGTAACCTTTAGCAACAAGTCTGGCCTTCAGACGCTCCACACTACCATCTGCCAAGTATTTCACAGTATACACCCATTTACAACCCACAACATGCTTACCAGGTGGGAGAGTAGTAAGTTCCCACGTTTGAGTATGTTGAAGAGCAAAAAGTTCCTCCTCCATTGCCCGCCGCCATCCAGGTGAACTAAGAGCTTCTTGAACATTGTTAGGTATGGAAATAGAAGACAAAAGTGAAACAAACTGGCGATGCGAGGTAGAAAGACGAGATAATGAAACAAAATTGGAAATGGGATGGAGTGTAGAACTGCGTTTACCTTTCCGTAAGGCAATGGGTAGGTCAAGATCTGAAGGTTCAGCAATAGGAGCCATGAGAGGATCCGCAGATGAGGTAGAAGCAAGAGGGGCCGGTGTCGTTCGATGTGTATACACTTGTCGGATCGGTGGTCGTTCAGTGGTGACCTGCGCTGGATGAGGAGATGAGTCTACTCCAACAATAGCCTCTGGAACGGAATCACTGACAGGAAGAGGAAGAGGAGGTAAGGGTGAGGACAAGGGTGCTTCATGACTGGAGAAGAAGGGGACAGACTCAAAAAAGGTGACATCAGGGCAGACATAGCACTTTCGGGCAAAGGGATTATAACACTTGTACCCTTTTTGAGTCCGAGAGTAGCCAAGGAAGACACATTTAATTGAGCGTGCATCTAGCTTGTCTATTCCAGGACTCAGATTATGAACAAAGCACACACAACCAAAGACACGAGGAGTTAATGGAAACGGAGATAAAGTGGGAAACAAGATGGAGAAGGGGGACCGACCATGGAGAATAAAAGAGGGCATCCGATTAATGAGAAAACATGCAGTGAGTACAGCATCACTCCAAAACCGTTTAAGAACATTCATGTGGTGAAGCATAGACCGAGCAATTTCAAGAAGATGACGATTCTTCCGTTCAGCCACCCCATTATGTTGAGGGGTGAAAGCACACGAGGTCTGATGAATAATGCCATGCTGTTATAAATACTATTGAAATGCAGTAAGAAAGTATTCACGACCATTATCTGAACGGAGAACTTTGATTGGAACACCGAATTGTGTGCGTATTTCAGCATGGAATTTTTGAAAAATGGAAAATAATTCACTTCTTTCTTTCATTAAGTAAATCCATGTCATTCTTGAACAATCATCAATAAAGGAGACAAAATACTTGTACCCATTATAAGACTCTATTTTGATTGGACCCCAAACATCTGAATGAACCAAAGAAAAATGACTCAACATACGACTCTCAACTCTTGGACTGAAGGACACACGACGGTGTTTACCAAACTGACATGACTCACATTGTAAAACTGACAACTGACTCAATGATGGAACCAACATCTTGAGAACGTTGAGAGATGGATGTCCCAGTCGGCAATGCCATTGTAGAGGAGTAAGGGAAGTCTGAAGTGCAATTGAAGATCCACCGCCGTCAAGGTAATACAATCCACCAGCTTCATGCCCCCCACCAATCTTCTTCCCCGTCTTGAGATCCTGAAAAACACAAGTGGAAGGAAAGAAGGTAACAGAACAATTAAGAGCTTTGGTTATTATACTAACAGACATAAGATTGAATGGAAACTTAGGTACATATAAAACAGATGATAAGGGAACAGAAACCAAATCAGCATTACCAACACCACAGATGGGAGATGAGGACCCATTGGCAAGTGTAACAGTTTGTGATGTGGAGGTTTCAGAAAGAGAAGAGAACACACCTGGAGTCCCGGTCATATGATCTGAGGCTCCAGAGTCAATAATCCAGGAAGGAGTTTTAGATGACATGCAAGCAATACCTGATTGGGCATATGTGGCAGTGGTATGCTGTGAAGTAGTTTGAAGGAACCGTTCATACTCATCACGCGGAACACTCACCATCTCCCTCCCAGAAGTAGATGTAGATGTGGGAGGTGTTCGGTCTGCCAGTTTACTGTCACTAATAGCAACCTCGCCTGCTACAGCATGATTAGCCCATTTAGAGGGAGGGCCATGTAGGTCATAACAGAAATTCACTATGTGTCCATCCCTACCATAGTGAGTACACTTTCTTGTAGAGATTTTTTCCTCTGCCACGGTCTCCCCCTAAGTCACGGCCACCCCGACCAATCATGGAATTGCCACGGCCCCCTCTGGAATGACCTCCCCCTCTTGTACTATGTCCACCACCTCTAGCTGTCACAAGTGCTGATCTATCATACTGTGTGGGGTTCTCTGTCTGGCCCAAAGAAATTCTACGAAGTCTTGAGAATACTTCCTCAAGTGTAGGAAGAGTAGAGCCCCCCAATATTTGAGCTCTAACTGGTTCATATTCCGACTTCAGCCCCACTAAAAATCTTGTAACATCTAGCTGCTCCCTTTGCTGTTGCTGAACTTGAATATCTGGAGTAAGGGGATGATAAATATTGAGTTCATTCCTTATATTCTTCATACAGGCATAGTACTCTTCTAGTGTTTTGGTTCCTTGTTGTAAATCAAAGTATTCTTGATACAACTGATATACTCTTGCTGTGTTATCTTGTCCAGAATATAGCTTCTTAGCATGCTCCCATATATCCTTAGCTGTATCAAGGAACATGAAGTTGGCACTGATTTTGGGTTCCATACTATTCCACAGCCAAGTCATGATTTGAGCATCTTCTTGTTCCCAATCATCAAACCCTGGAGAGTCAACCGGTGGCTTCTCATCTCTTACATGCTTTACTTTCTTCTTTGCCTTGAGAAAAACTTCCACTGATTTAGCCCATGGAACATAGTTCTCCCCATTTAGCTTAATTGAGGTCATTTGTACCCCTAGGTAGTCGGAGGAAATTACTACACTAGGTTTCTGATCATTGTAGCCATCTCCTATTGCTGCCATTGTACTCTTTCACAGTTGTCTCTAACTTTACTTCTCAGCTACAAGCTGATTGATGTTGTTCACAGTTTGATATTTCAGCACCTATTGCAGCCTCAAAACAACACAGTGGAAGCACACACTTGTTCTTATTCACACTACTGCTGACTTCACACACTTACGTCCCACATAAGCATCAGTTTACCATTCACTAATCACAAGTAGAGGCCCTCTTACAACCACTCAAGCACCACAACATAGCCAAATCTGCTGCACCCAGTTCAGACTTGTTTAACACACTTAAGAGGGCATTACACAACCACAAGGAGTTCGACAAGGTCACTGCATTCTACCTTACACCACTCGGCCACTTACAGCAGCCCTAACACCATTCAACAACTTACAGCAGCCCTACACCATTCGGCTACTGCACACACAGCCCTTCCTAGGACAACAATGAACCTAGTTTTCTAGGTTCTACTCAATACTAACAGCTTCTTGTAGGGTTTCTACCCAGAAATATAAGTAACACTAGAAGAAGAGAGAACCGACCTTCCTTTGAGAATATCAATCAACCATTCACTGCTGAAGTCACTTTCCTAGTTGAAGAAGGTTATGCGCAGCAGAGATACAAGCTGTAATGTTCCTGACCTAGGGCGAACCAGTTCTCTCCATTGACTGACCAGAAATGAAGGTGAAGAGTCACGAACAATGCTGAGGTGCTTTACCAACTGACGTAGGTCAGGAGCATTGCTCTGATACCATGTTTCGACTGCTGCTACAGTAGTCCGAACAGGAAGAAGAAAAAGAAGAAGAAGAAGAAGAAGAAGAAGAGAAGAAGGGTCAGTTGAAAATCTGATGGTTAACCCATCCAGTCGACCCCCTTAATCTATATTAGATTCTAATGATGTTTACAAAGACAGAAATGCCCTTACTTAAGTGTGGGGCAGAGTAACTCTAACAACACTGCCACATAAGCAAGTTACTTAATAAACAGAAGAAGACTAAACTACCCCTATTCGGCACATCTTAACAATATACTCCCAACTTGAGGGGGAGTTTAGAGAACATTGATGTGGTCCCACTCTGTCCGTAGGGTAGAATGTATCTAGTCACAGTTGTGGTCAATTTGTTATTCTGTTATTCCTAGTTGTTATTTATTTTTCAGTTTTATGTTATTATGTGTTAGAAGTTATGATGTAAACACCAAGGGCAGATATGTCCTTTCATGTAACTAGCATAACATATAAATATTAAATTAAAGTGGCGGCAGCAGAATATTGAGATTCTGTTCTCCTCAAAACCTGTGTTCTACTGCTCTCTCACCTCTCTTTCTCCTACTTCTTCTTCACTTTCTCTTCTCATCGAACCTAAAGTTTCTTAGTGATCAAGATTGATAGCAGCCTTGAACACCTACATAAACATTTCCTTCGTCAAGATCTAATAAGCTAATCTGGTAGTAGTTCGATCAATCATGATCTCTGTTTCCAATTTCTTGTTGGAGAACATTCTACAGTTCCCCTCCTCCCCTCAACTGCATTAAATTGCTGAAAGGTGACTGGGAGACTTCCCAATCTTCTTACAAATGATGCAAATATGTGGGGGAATGGGGGTAAATACCAAGATTTTCTATGCTGATGCATGTGATAAGTGTTAATGATCTCAACTGTATCTTCCTAATAGAATGCATTTGCTTTTAGCCAATGTTTTTGTTAGAGAATAAGACCCATTCAGGGCCCTCACCTAACAGCTTAAGCTTTTAGGTTGAATGGTTCCTTGAGATGGTATCAGAATTGGGTAATGGTCTAACTAAAAAATAACTGATATTATAAAGAACTTGGGCAAACTTAGACAAATGGATAAAGCTTGCAATCCGAAACGTGTTAGGGGCACATTATGTCTTTTTTTTTTTGAAAGAAGGTAAAGTATGATTATATTAATAACTGGTCCTTTGTACAACGAGAATCTGTACAAAAAAGGACCTCAAAAAAGACCCAAAGTAAAATTGGAGTCGTAAAGTAAACTAGATGAATCTGCAAGGTCTTCTTTTTTTGAGTCCCCAAGTAAAATTGGAGTCTAGTTATTGCAAGGATCAGATACCTATCATGGCCAAGTGGAAGCAAACCTGCTTACAAAGCAGCACAACCCTGAACCTATATTATTTAAAAGGTAAAGTATTTCATTGATATACTGAATCAAGCATATACGGACCATATATACAGTGAGCCACTATACAGTGTAGGGAAGACAAAAACCAGTGGACTAATCCTACACCAACTCAGTTAATTAAACAACTTTACAAAAAGAAAATATTTAATGGTGGGGGATGTCATGATAACCACAAATGAATCAACTCAACCACCTTGCCCTTTAAAGCCCTTGAAACTGTCATGCTGGTTTCTCTCCCTCCAAACACCCCATGAGATAGCTGCCAGGATTATTCTCCACAATGTCATGCCTCTTTTGTTTAATCCTTCTGCTCTCCAGCATTGCAGATGATCATATAAAGGCCTTTGAAAGCACCAGGAGAAGCTGAAACCTCCACAAAAATGATTAGATAGCTCCTTGGTAAAGGGACAGTGAATTACTAGATGTGCTTATGTTCTACTGTCCACCCCACAGAGCACACATCTATCATCTGAAATCAACAACCCTCTTCTTATTAAGTCATCCCTGGTGAAGCATTTATTCAGCACTGCCATCAACATCAAGAAAACCACTTTCAAGGGAATATAAGTGTTGAAGTTCGGCCTGCCCTAGAAGTCTGTTTTGTTTGTTAGCTGAAAAGTAAAGTAAACAGCAAGAAGGAAGAAAGAGGAAGAAGAGAAAAGGTCTGGTTCGAATTAGGAAAAAAGTCAACCCTAGTTTCGGCCAGACCTGTTATTATATTATTAATATAATTGGAAAAGACATAAGTGCCCTTATTTAAGTAAGAGGCACTCGAACTAACATAATAGTACACATCAGCATTCTCAACTGGTACAAAGACCGAAATACCCCTTCACTAACATTCCCCCTCAAGATGGTGAGTATATATCATATAATCCTAGCTTGTTACATATGTAGTCCACTCTCCCCCGACTCAAACCTTTTGTAAACAAGTCTGCCCACTGATTTCCCGTATTAACATATGCAGTCTCTATCACTCCATTCAGCACCTTCTCTCTCACAAAATGACAATCAACTTCGATGTGCTTAGTTCTTTCATGAAACACCGGATTGGAAGAGATATGAACCACTGCCTGATTGTCACAATAGAGCTTCATTGGAGTACTGATGTCATATCCTATCTCCTGTAGAAGGTTCCTTAGCCACACTAATTCACAAGCAGTATGTGCCATGGCCCTATATTCTGCTTCTACACTGCTTCTTGCCACAACTGTTTGCTTCTTACTTTTCCATGTTACCAGGTTACCCCCCAGAAAGGTGCAATAGCCTGTGGTAGACCGTCTATCAGACATAGAGCCTGCCCAATCAGCATCGGTGTATCCTTCTACTTCCAGTTTTCCGCCACTTTTGTACAGCAAACAACGACCAGGAGCTCCTTTCAAGTAGCTCACAATCCTTAGCACTGCATTCCAATGTGGGACCAAAAGTTTCTGCATGAACTGACTCACCACAATAACTGAGTAATGGTTAGGTAGTTTAGTTTGCCTACAAGACGCTGGTATCTGCTAGGGTCTTCAAATACTTCACCTATATCACTGCTCAGCCTCGTATTTGTTTCCATAGGTGTCTCAGTCAGTTTAGTACCCAACAAACCTGTTTCTTCCAGTAAATCAAGCACATATTTCCTCTGACACAAATTAATGCCATGCTTAGATCTTGCTACCTCTATGCCCAAAAAGTATTTCAATTTGCCAAGGTCCTTTGTCTGAAAGTGTTCCTGTAGGAATGCCTTCAATCTGTCAATGCCCATTTTATCATTCCCAGTCACAACGATATCATCTACATACACCACCAGTAGTATTTTGCCTGCTGGAGAGTCATGACTGAAGACAGAGTGATCAACTTGGCACTGCTTCATACCAAACTTTTTGACCACCTCACTGAACCTACCAAACCATGCTCGAGGGGACTGTTTAAGTCCATATATAGCCTTCTTAAGTCTGCATACCTTACCATCCTCCCCCTGAGCAACAAACCCTGGTGGTTGCTCCATGTAGACCTCCTTGAAAAAATCACCATGCAAAACGACATTTTTGACATCTAGCTGATATAGAGGCCAATCATACAGAGCTGCAAGGGAGATGACAACACGAACTGACCCTATCTTAGCAACCGGGGAGAATGTCTCTGTGTAGTCAATGCCATAGGTTTGGGAGTACCCTTTTGCAACCAGCCGCGCCTTCAGGCGCTCAACACGACCATCTGGCAAGTACTTAACGGTATACACCCACTTACAACCGACAACCTACTTCCCAAGAGGAAGAGCGGTGAGGTCCCAAGTGTGATTATGATGGAGGGCAGAGAGCTCTTCTTCCATAGCACGACACCACTCTGGAGAGGTAAGGGCTTCTTAGACATCCTTAGGAACAACCACTGAGGAAACAAAGAGATGAACTGACGATGGGAGGCGGAGAGGTGAGTAAGGGAAACAAAATTGGAAATAGGGTGAAGGGTGCAGGTGCGTTTACCTTTCCGTAAGGCAATAGGAAGATCAAAGTTGGAGGCTGGTGTCGGATCTGGAGTTGGATCTGTCGACGGTGATGAAGCCGGAGGAGGCGCAGCCGGTACACGTGGGTGATATGTATACACGTGACGGATAGGTGGACGGTCAACGGACGGTGGCACCGGAGGCAAGGACGTAGGCACGACTGGAACCAGAGGAGGAGGATCAGCCACGGGAAGGGGAAGAGGAGGAGGTGATGTGGAGGAAGCAGCATCACCGGACCCCACAAAGAACGGAGTAGACTCGAAGAAATTAACATCAACACATACCAAGGAACGACGAGAACTGGGATGGTAACACTTGTACCCTTTCTGATTCCGGGAATAGCCAAGGAAGATACACTTAAGGGATCGTGCATCTAACTTGTTAGTCCTGGGACCCAGATTATGGACGAAGCAGACACACCCAAATACCCGAGGAGGAAGCGGAAACGGAAACATGTTGGGGAACAAGACACTAAAAGGAGAACGACCATCAAGAATAGACGTGGGCATCCGATTAATTAAGAAACAAGAGGTGAGCATTGCATCACTCCAAAAGGGTTTGGGAACATTCATGTGGTGCATGAGTGAGCATGCCGTTTCTACAAGATGTCGGTTCTTTCTCTCAGCAACCCCATTTTGTTGTGGGGTGTAGGTACATGAAGTTTGGTTTATAACGCCATGTTGGTCCAAGTATTCTTGAAAAGATGAAGACAAGTATTCACGGTTATTATCAGAACGGAAAATTTTGATGTGAACGCCAAATTGATTGCGGATCTCAACATAAAATTTCTGGAAGATGGCAAATAATTCACTTCTTTCTTTCATTAAATAGAGCCACGTCATTCTTGAAAACTCATCAACAAAAATAACAAAATATCTGTATCCATTATATGACATCACTTTATAAGGACCCCAAACATCTGAATGAATTAAAGAAAAAGGACTCGACACACGGTTATCAACCCTAGAACTAAAGGGAACACGATGGTGTTTCCCAAATTGACACGACTCACAATCTATAACAGAAAGTTGACTCAATGAAGGAACCGAGGACTTCAACACTTTCAACGAAGGATGACCAAATCTACAATAACACTGGAGAGGAGAAATAGATGACTGAAGGGCCGTTGACGTTCTTCCACCTCCATCAGGATAATACAGTCCACCGACATCATGCCCTCCACCAATCTTCATCCCCGTCTTGAGATCTTGAAAAACACACATAGAGGGGTAAAATGTAATGGAGCAATTAAGGGACTTGGTCAGCTTACTAACAGAAATAAAATTAAATGAAAGCTTAGGTACATATAAAACAGAGGATAGGGATACAGGGTCTAGGTCAACATTACCAACACCACGAATAGATGATGTGGAGCCATTAACAAGGGTAATAGATTGTGATGTTGAGCAATGAGTTAGAGATGAAAACACACCTGGAGTTCCCGTCATGTGATCGGAGGCTCCAGTCAATAATCCAGGGGTTGGGTGTGGATGCCAAACAAGCCATACCTGAGTGTGCAAAGGTAGCTGTGTTCTGCTGCGACGTGGATTGAACAAACCTTTCATACTCATCACGAGGAACACTCACCATCTCCTTGCCTGGACCATCTGAAGAGGTAGAAGGCATCTGGTCAGCTGATCGGTTCTCCTGTCTAAAGCTGGAACTAGTGTCACTAGTCATGGCATGGTTGGCCCACGTCGAGGGTGGACCATGTAAGTCATAGCAGTAGTTAATAGTATGTCCATCCAAACCACAATGAGTACACCTCCGTGGACCCGAGCCACGTCCTCTACCACGAGCTCCCCCTGAATCTCTGCCTCTAGTACGACCACCACCACGGATGTGTAGATCCACCACTACCACTCCAGCCATACACTGGACCACTACTGCCACCACGGCCAGGCTGGGCTCTTCGAGCCCCACTTCCGCCACCTCGTCCTCTCGACACTGCAAATCCTGATTTATCTGAGATATTAGAGTTTTCCATAGATCCAATGGAAGTCCTCCGAAGACGAGCAAACACCTCCTCTAAAGATGGAAGGGCAGATCCTCCTAGTATCTAGGCTCGTACTGGTTCATACTCAGACTTCAGCCCCACTAGAAACCGAGTCACATCAAGCTGCTTCCTCTGTTGCTGTTGAACCTTGACATCAGAAGTGAGAGGATGATAGACATTTAACTCATTATGGATATTTCTCATACTGGCATAGTACTCCTCAAGGCTCTGATTTCCCTGTTGCAGATTGAAGTATTCCTGATACAATTGATATACCCTAGTTGTATTATCCTGACCAGAATACAATTTCTTAGCATGATCCCACACCTCTTTGGCTGTGTCAAGAAACCTGAAGTTCACACTGATTCTGGGTTCCATACTGTTCCACAACCATGTGATGATCTATACATCTTCCTGTTCCCAGTCTTCGTACTCCTGAGAATTAGTGGGGGGTTTCTCCTCTCTTATGTGCTTTACCTTCTTCTTTGCCTTCAGAAACACCTCTACAGACTTGGCCCAAGGGACATAATTCTCTCCATTCAGTTTAATGGAGGTCATTTGGACATTCAGATAGTCAGTAGATATCATCACACTAGGTTTACTATCACACTAGGTTTACTATCAGCTCCGCTCAAATCCACCCCTACCTACCACCAATGACTTCATATAAATCTGCCACCTTGTATCTCTGTTCTCAGCCAGCAAAATGAGACTTGTAAACCTATTCATTAAGGCTCTATCTTCACACCAGCTATCTCTTCAAAAGCTAACTCCAATCCCGGGTCGAACTTTAGGGGTCACACCCTGCTGAGATTTTTCTTGGAATTTCTCCACACTTCTGACTTCTCCAAATAGAATAGCCACCACTACCAGTAACTATTCTTGGATCACAGCTGAAATTTCTTACCCCAAATTTTTCTTGAATTATCTGCCTCCACAAACCATTGGATTAAGTACTACATCTCCAAAACCATTTAGCAATTAAGGCCTGATTCATCACCCTCAACTTTTTAATCCCCAACCTCCTCCCCAATTTCAAGGCTTGCAAACTTGCTCCCAATACACTCAATTGGAATATGGATAGTGAACACTTATACTTGTACATCTGTTATTTGATAGGCAACCACTACAGCTAAGGTCACAAAAATTCGGTGTATCAACCTGTGAACAAATAGATAAAGAAAACCGAATATTGCCACTAATCATTTGAATAGGTCTGGTTTGTTTACAGTGCAATTTGAACTGCATTCTGCAAAACAATGTGACTGCAAATTCTGAATTTTTTCATTATGCCTTTGTTTTATTTTGTTGATTTGCATTGGAGAAGAAGTAAAATAAAACCTGAAGCCAAATAAGATGAAACACAAAGGAAAAGTGTACCAGAATTTGCATTCTTCTCATTTGCAATCCTATGCATTTCTATGCAAATGAAATTGCACGACAAACAAATGGAGCTGAAAGAGTTGTTGGTGCAACGAAAACATATATCTATTTTTAAGCAATTGTTCAATCAAGAAATACATATATACTAAAGAAGAGACAGAAAGATATGAAGAATGGGATGATCATTTATGCTTTTGTACATCGAAATTTATAGCTCTCTCTAGGATACAAACTAGGTAACAAATCTCCCTAATTAAAGGATACAAACTAGGTAACAAATCTCCCTGATTAAAGGATGCAAACTAGGTAACAAATCTCCCTAATTAAAGGAAAGATAAAGCTGATTCCGAAAAATTTGTACAGCTCACAAATCTCTCAACTACCTAAAATAGCACATAATCAGAGATAATACATAATTACAGAAATCGTCCAACACTCCCCCTCAAGCTGGCATGAATATATCACTCATGGCAAGCTTGCTAACTAAGTTCTCATACTACGCCCTAGGAAGCCCTTTGGTGAGAATGTCTACTACTTGGCTCATGGTGGGTATGTAGGACATGCATATCACACCACTATCTATCTTCTCCTTGATGAAATGTTTATCCACTTCTACATGCTTTGTTCTGTCATGTAGAACTGGATTATGAGCTAGGAAATAGCTGCCTTGTTATCACAATAGACTTTAATAGGTGTTGGTGTAGGAACCTTCAACTCTTCTAGGAGCCTTTTGATCCATAACACTTCACAAAAGCCATGTGCAACAGAGCGGAATTCTGCCTCTGCACTACTCCTTGCTACAACACTCTGTTTTTTGCTTCTCCAAGTGACCAAATTCCCTCCTACCAAAGTGCAGTAACCTGAAGTATATCTTCTATCATTTACATCACCTGCCCAATCTGCATCTGTGTAGGCTTCGACTTGGAGATGACCCCTATTTTTGAACAAGAGTCCTTTCCCCGGAGTTCCTTTCAGATATCTCAAAATCCAGAACACAGCTTCAAAGTGAGTAGGTCCAAGTGAATGCATAAACTGACTTACTACACTTACTGCAAAGGCTATGTCAGGTCTTGTGTGTGACAAATAGATTAGTCTTCCAACTAATCTTTGATAACGTTCTCGATCAACCACCTCATTTGCTGTTACTGCTTTTAACTTCATATTTGGGTCCATTGGAGTTTCTGCAGCTTTACAACCTGTCATCCCTGTCTCCTTGAGCAAATCAAGAATGTATTTGCGTTGGTTGATAAAGATTCCCTCCTTGGACCTTGCAAACTCCATTCCGAGAAAATATTTAAGTTTTCCCAGGTCTTTAATGTCAAATTCAGCCTCAAGCTTATTCTTCAACTTGTTGATTTCAAATAAATCATCCCCAGTCATGATAATATCGTCTACATACACTATCAAAATAGCTATTTTACCTTCGGTGGAGTGCTTGAAAAATAAAGTATGATCAACTTGACTTTGTGAGAAGCCGTGCCGCCTTACTGCATCCCCAAATCGTTCAAACCAAGCTCTTGGTGATTGCTTTAGCCCATATAGGGATTTTTTTAACCTGCAAACTTTGCCTCTTCCAAGACTATCTTCAAATCCTAGTGGTAGGTCCATATATACTTCTTCCTTTAGGTCTCCATTCAAGAATGCATTCTTGACATCGAACTGACGAAGTGGCCAGTTAAAATTAACTGCAAGAGAAAGAAGTATTCTGATAGAGTTAATTTTAGCAACAGGAGCAAAAGTTTCTTGGTAGTCTATACCATGAGTTTGGGTAAATCCTTTTGCTACGAGTCTTGCTTTGTATCTCTCCACACTTCCGTCAGCCTTGCACTTCACTGTAAACACCCATTTGCACCCGACTATCTTCTTGTCATGGGGTAGATCAGTAATACTCCACGTATTACTTTTTCTAAGAGCATTCATCTCTTTCATCACAACTAACCTCCATTTCGGATCATCTAATGCTTCCTGAACAGTTCTTGGCACATACAGATTAGAAATCCTAGACACAAATGCTTTATGAGTATGTGATAATTTCTCATATGACAAGTATTTTAAAATAGGATGTTTTGTGCAAGCTCGGGTACCTTTTCTTAATGCAATTGGAATGTCAAGATCTGAAGAGGACAGATTAGGCAAATCATAGATAAAGACGGAATAGGGGTAGAAGAAGGATTACTCTGAGTTGTAGGACCTTCACTCGGCAAATTGGATTGGACTTCTGCTGTAGGAACAACTAGAACAATAGTACTTTTGTGAAACCTCTTCCTGGTATAAAACTGAAGCTCAGGATGAGGATTGTGATCCGTTTGAAGTACTTCTCCCCCTGTCTCTGATAACGTAGTATCTGGCAAATTTAGATTAAGAGTACTATCACTAGGTTCCATTCTTTCAACAATTGTTTCCGAAACTTGCTTATCAGAATTAATCAAAGGTATAAATTCTTCTAGAATAGGTAAAGTTTCCCCAAAATTATCTTCCTTACTTATGTTCTCCCCCTGAAGAGAATTTTTCTGAAAGAAAGGTTGGTCCTCAACAAAGTGTACATCCATACTCTCAAAAAATTTCTTTGTAACTGGATTAAAGCATTTGTACCCTTTTTTATTAGATGCATAACCAAGAAACACACATTTTTCAGCTTTTGGATCCAATTTTGATCGAAAAACATTTGGTATATACACATAACAGACACAACCAAACACTTTTAAAGGAAGATCCGTAGTTATTCGAGATGTGGGAAAACAATTTTTCAGATTCTGTAAAGGAGTTTCATATTTTAAAACTCGAGATGGCATTCTATTTATCAGGTAACATGCAATTAGGAGAGCAGTTCCCCAGAGATATTTAGGTACATTCATAGAAAACATGATGGCTCTAGCTACCTCAAGAAGGTGCCTATTTTTTCTTTCAGCAATTCCATTCTGTTGTGGTGTGTCACGACAAGTTGATTGATGGATAATACCTTTTTCGATTAGAAATGCTCCTAAGTATTTGTTAAAGTATTCAATCCCATTATCTGATCTTAGAATACCAATTTTGGTTTGAAATTGATTTTCAATCATTAGGAAAAATTCTTTAAATCTTTGTTCAACCTCTGATTTCCTTTCCAACAAGTAAACCCAACATAGCCTTGTATGGTCATCAATAAAAGCCACAAACGATTTTTTTCCAGAAAGTGTGTTAACCTTAGATGGGCCCCAAACATCACTATGTAACAAATAAAATGGTTTTGAAGCAAAATAAGGTTTTATTGGAAATAAAACACGATGATCTTTAGCCAAATGACAAGCCTCACAATGAAGTTTTGACAAATCAACTCCTTTAAACAATTTAGGAAACAAATGTTGAGATATGGAAAACTAGGATGCCCTAATCTTCTATGCCATAATATAACTTGATCACAGACAGGGATTGAACTCGTACTACTTAAACCATGAACTTTTTTTATTACCAGTAGCGGTTTCATCAAAGTAGTAGAGTCCATTTATCTCTCTAGCAGTTCCAATCGTCTTCCCCGAGTTCTGGTCCTGAAAAACACAAGTGGAAGGAAGAAAAAGAATGGATCAGTTAGTATCTTTCGATAATCTGTTGACAGAAAGAAGATTGCAGGAAAGTTTTGGAACATGCAAAACAGATTTCAAAGTAATTTTTTCTGAAATTTTAATGTTTCCTTTGCCTGTTTGTGCCATAGACCCGACAGGAGTATTAGGTGACGAATAGGATTTTAGAAGTTTAAGAAGATGATCTATTTGCTCTTTACTGAATGGGGATGATTCAGCCTCGTTTGCTGCAGGCATATTCTGTTCACCAGGTTTGTTCGCCCTCCAATTTGATGGTCTCCCGTGTAGTTTGTAGCAATTCTCTCGGGTATGGCGAGGTTTCCTGCAGTAATCATAGCGTAGGTTATTCTTGTCTCCAACCCGCTGATTTTGGGCTGACTTTCGATTGACTTGGGCCTCAGAAATAATCAGGGCTGACCCTTCCACAGGTCCGGTTGTACCTGCAGCCTTCCTTCCAAGCATCACTTGTCTCCGGCTTTCTTCTCTACGTACTTCTGCAAATACCTCACCGATTGGGGGCAGAAGGTTTCTTCCAATAATTCTGCCACGAACCTCATCGAATTCAACGTTTAAACCTGCAAGAAACTTGAAGACTCGGCCAACATTCACCATCTTCCTTTAATAATTGCAGTCATCGGGTGACTTCCACTGGTAATCGTTGAACAAGTCCAGGTCCTGCCAAATTCTCTTAAGAGAATTAAAAATACTTAGTCACAGAGTTCTCACCTTGGTGAATATCTCCGAGTTGTAGAGTTAATTCGTACACTTGGGATTGATTCCCTAAATCAGAGTACATCTGTGAGACATTGTCCCATAATTCCTTGGTTGTAGAATAGCAGAGATAATTTGCACCTATCTCTTCAGTCGTGGAGTTAACCAACCATGTCATCACCATGGAATTTTCAGCATCCCAAACAGCATAGGCTGGATCCTTCACATCAGGCTTCTTCGTGTCTCCTGAGATATAACCAATTTTACCTCTCCCTCTGAGATACATGCGAACAGATTGTGACCACCGAAGAGTTGTCACCCTTTAGTCGGATTGTAGTGATTTGAATAGGGTGATTTTCAGGCAGATTCCGGACAATCTGGGGCTCAGGCTGAGAAGGCTGAGAGCTGGACGTGACTTCGGACATTTTTAGGGACAGAAACGCAGAAACAAACCTTAGGTCTTTTCTGCTCTGATACCATAAAGAAGAGACAGAAAGATATGAAGAATGGGATGATCATTTATGCTTTTGTACATCGAAATTTATAGCTCTCTCTAGGATACAAACTAGGTAACAAATCTCCCTAATTAAAGGATACAAACTAGGTAACAAATCTCTCTGATTAAAGGATGCAAACTAGGTAACAAATCTCCCTAATTAAAGGAAAGATAAAGCTGATTCCTAAAAATTTTTACAGCTCACAAATCTCTCAACTACCTAAAATAGCACATAATCAGAGATAATACATAATTACAGAAATCTTCCAACATATACATTCATATAGAACTTCAACACATATTCTATGTAAATATAACCATAACAGGAAAATAATGGTTTAGAATGTTGGAGCCAATCCTACAAATTGCAGTTGTTATAACATGAGACGAGACAGAAAAACAGAGCAAAGGAAAGGTTGATTCGAATGTAACATTCTTTATAAGTGCAGGAATTAATTTCATAAATAATTCTCACCAATCCCAACACGAGTCCCAACAGTTAACTCTGAGAAATCAATATTCCATTCTTCAAAAGGTAGTAATGGCTTGTTCAGGAATGTTGAAGATTCAAGCACTTTATTCCATGTTGAGACCATTTCAGCATTTCTCATATATTCTGAAGACACACTATTCTTCGAAGCCTGAACCCTAAACTCACGAGGAGATGAAGGTAATGATGTTTCCATCTGAGAACTTATTTGTTTCTTGTGCAAATTATACATAGCAGAACTTTCACTTGACATCCCATCATGACCATCCAGAGGAAAATCTGATGCCTGTAAGAAGTCTAAGAGCAGATTAACAATCATGAAGACAGGAACACCAAAAAATGAGTGCACCTGAAATCACCCTTCTGAACAGAAAGCTACACCATTTTAATACTGGCAGGTTGATATGAATTAATGAATGCACCTGAAACACTTTTTTCTTTGAAAATGACAATTATAATTTTATTGTAGTCAAAAGGCTGTGTACAGGGCCTTTGAGACATGTGCAGGAATGCATAGGGTGGCTACAATAACCATAGGGTGGCTATGGTAATTAGAACAACAATAGTACATTTAGGAAGAAGGTATGGTGATTCCAACGTAGTGATGGTAGTAGCAGTAGCAGAAAGGGTAATGGATTTTTCTTTGATCAGCAAATAAACTTCATTTATTAATCTGAAATAAGATTACAAGTGCTTTAGCTATTGTCATAGCCTGAGGATTTCAGTGGGAGATCAACTTGAATCAGGGTGATGCAGTAGTGCAGAAAGTAGAAAGTAGAAACATCTTTCAACATTACCCACATTGTTAATTGGTAAAAGTAATTCTTTTTAAATGTGGTTTTTGGATGCTTTTGATATGTACAAAATTTTAATCATAATGATGAGAGCAAAACACAATGATTTGCGCAAAGCCTAAATTGTACTGCTGAAGTTTAACACATCCTAAATTTTGTTTTACAAGGCCTAAAGGTGCAAACTGCAAAGAGCCATGAACCTTCTCAATTAAGAAACCGGTTAACTGGAAAAAGTCAGCACACACTTGCATTAGCTTTCAGAATACAAACTTGGGAAGATTTCTGGTGCAAAAGAATGTAAGCATTGATAACTGAGACAAGAAAAGCATACACTTTGTTGAGCAGAAGAACAGCTGTTCTTGTTGTTTGTAGAATAAGAAAGCAATCCATCGTCACCTTGCTCCTTCAAAAGGCGGTTTTGCTTCAGTGTTTCACTCATAGCACGCACAGCCCTAGACATTAAGCATACTATAAGCACAGTGCCACAGTCTGGGTTAAAGCACAGGTGTGAGGTACAGACCATTTTATTTCTTAAATGCAACAGAACATGAAAATTGAGGTATTTCTTGCATGCCATTAATCTGAACTCTGAAGTAAACAGCCATAACCCTAATTGATATAGTTGATCATATTGTAAATGAACCAACTTCCCCTGTTACCCATGAGGCCTACACTCAACATTTTCTTCCAACCAATGTGAGTTTCATTAGATTGCCATGGGACAAAAGGAAGGTTATGATCATAAAACACTGCCTTCATTGCTAATGAAGCACAGGAACATTTCAAGATGCACACATATAGTTCACTATTTTCCTGGAAATACAAAAAAAAAAGATGTTCAATTTTGAGAAAAATCTGGTAAATAATAACCAATTCCACTTGCAGATTGCAATTGTAAAGCTCTAATACAAGGTGTGGAATAGAGTTAATGTGGATACGGGAAGAAAACAAGTGACCAATCCAGAGATCCCTTCATGATGGATGGTGCAGATTGGCCATAAGATTCTTCCATGTGGAAAAATCATTAGGGTCATCATTTATCAAAGAAAAAAACATCCGTGCAGTCATCTACAGAGCCTTGATAATAGACCTAATTAGGGTATTAATTTATTTGAATCTTTTATCGAAAGTATAGAAAATGAAATAAATTTTTTGTTAAGGTTTAAACAATTTTGTTTAACAATTTTCTATTTTAAAATAATACATAAATAATAGCAGTAGACAATGGATAGGAGTCAATAAAAATGACTCATCCAAGACTAGAGTCAGCTGACTCAATCAGGGCATAATGAGTTACTAGAAAGAATTAAAGTATCGGTATCGGGTATTGTATCAGACAACTCGGATACAGATATGGATATGGATACACTTTGGAAATGCATGGACACGAATTATAAGTATGGATACGCTACAAAAATACATAAAAATTCCATAAATATATTAATAACACCAAACTTAAGGTTAAAGTAGTCACAAATAGTATATAAATACATAAATATATATATAAATATATATTAATTGTATAAATGAAGAAATATATCACAATTAATATAGTGGGATGCATAGATAATGCATCAATCAAGAGTCAAAGACACATATTTTGTTATTTTTTTATTTAAGTCCAAAGCATAAAAATATGCAACCATTATATTTTAATTATTATATCAATTATTTTTTGTTTTACTACTTGTACTTTTTAACATTAACAAAAATTCAATTAAATATTAAATTTTCAAATGATTGGTAAATAATATTTTTATTTTTATAAACAATAAAGGTGTTATCAAACTTATTAAAATTTCTAAGATACATACCAGATACAAATTTTTAATTTTTAATTACTAAATTAATTACTCCATTATTAATAATTTTATTTTATAGTTTTTTCTAAAATAAAATCATTTTCTGATATAAATGTAGGTTAGTGGATTTGATATATTCAATTTAATATGATATTCTTAAATATTTTGTAAATAATAAATATTTTATTTAGTTTAAATTAAAATAATACTTTATAAAAATTTTAAGATACTTATGATGTAAAATCTTATAAATTTTAAGTACTAAAATTCTTATTCTATTATTAATATTTTTTGTATAAATTTACTGACATTAAAAAACATTTTTTGATACTAACTTAGATTTAGATTATTTATAAAATACCTATTTTGAATATTATTCTTTTTGATTTTTAGTTTGGTATATTGATTAAAAACATAAGTTATTAGTTCATAAATACAAAATTTAATAAAAACTACTATATTTGAGTTATTATCACAAAAAAGTAAAGCGGCTCAGTGGTTTAGAAGAGCGTTTAAGATTTGAGAGGTTAAAGCGCGTAGGGATTGAATCACGCTATCAGTGTTTTTTAATTGAAAGGTGCTAGGTGCGGTATAGTATCGATGAGTATCGCTGTGTATCAGCCCCGATACAATGCGATATGCGCCGATACAACCCTGTATCTATTCGATACGCACGACTCAAGGGATACACCCTTCTTTAGTGTATCCTATATCCATATCATCCGATACCGATACGATACGCCTTGTATCAAGCGTATCGTATTGATATTTTAATCCTTGGTTACTAGAGTTTATAAATTGACTCAGATGAATCATATATAAACAAGTTGTCATCAATGATTGAGCTGCATGTTTAGGAGTTTAATCAATTTGGGGAAATCAGGGAATCAACTTTGGAGTTGATGAGCTAAGGTAAATCTGTGAGAGAGATCCCATAAAATGAAATTCTTTAATTTCCTTTTTTGTGATATTTACTATTTAATCAACAATATTTGACAGTGCATTCTTAACTGGGGAACCATGCCTAAAAAATCTTTAAGTATACATTTAGCATCAGTGTGTTTCATGACTGTTCCATTTCTGTTGATGTGTCATGCGCACCATATCAGCAAAAAAATGGAATCGACAAAAAAATTGTATTTGGCAAGGGTGTTTCTCAAAAAAACGTTTCTGTAATAATCAGTGTTTTAAAAGGCATGGGAGGCGTACGCCTGGAGGCGCGCCTCCAAGCGAGGCGCTCCCAAAACGCCTTAAGGCATATGCTAGAGGCGCTGACACCTTTGAGGCATACGCCTCTTGCGATTTTTTCATGAGGCGTGCTAGAGGCGTACGCCTCATGCACATCTGATATAAAAAGACAAAAAAAAAAGAAAAAAAGAAAACAAAGGAAAGGAAAGGAAAGCGAAGGGAAAGAAAAAGAAAGAGAAGAAAAAAAGAGAAAAGGAAAGGGAGGGAAGAAAAGACCCCCCCCCTTTCAACTAATGTTATGCATCTTTATTCTTCTTAATAAAAAGGATTTTTATTAAAAATAAAGAAAAAATGACATCCCCCCCTTCCCCTTCAACCTCCTCCTAACCCTCCTCTTAAGGAGGCATAAGCCTCCTTGTGTTCGAGAGGCTTATGCCTCTTGCGTTTTGAACTACGCCTTACGTCTCTAGGTAGTGGAACGCCTCGCGTCACACCTCCATGTTTTAAAACATTGGTAATAATTGCCCTTGGAATTCAGGAAAGGAGGGGTTTCTTGAAATGTCAAATTGATGTTTCTTGAATCGCTTGGGTGATCCTAATGACATGGCATATTGAAATTTGAAAAAGCTGATTACTTTTTGAGATGTCACACATTTGTCATTACAAATATATTATAATATTAAGCCAAATTACTTTAAATGCCCAGTCAGGCTTGCATCTGTTTTTTTTTTCTTGTGTTTCTCAAGAAAAAAAAGAAAAAAAAGTGAAGCGATTCACTGTGAAATGCTCCGGTGCCAAAACCACTAAATTACTATTCTGAACTGTTGATCTTCAAAACTAGCTCACCATTACCCTTACACTAAGGCAATGTTTGGGAGTGCTTATTCAAATAAGCACTTATTTGCATTTGGCACCCAACTTTTTCAAGTGCTTATTTTTTAAAATAAGCTCTTATTTTATATTGGGCGTTTGGTAGTCTTTTTCTCTAATAAGCACTTAAATAAGCATTTGAGAATTTCGTCCTTCATTTTCTTTCAAATTTTCAAAATATACCTTGTGAAAGAACTTTTAAGAAAGTACTTTTATGAAAGATTTTTTACAAAAGCACTTTTATAAAAAAATATTTACGAAAGCACTTTTAAGAAAGTACTTTTATGAAAGCACTTTTAGAAAAGTACTTTTCATAAAAGTACTTTTGTAAAAGTGCTTTTGTAAAAATGCTTTCATAAAAGTACTTTTGTAAAAGTACTTTTATAAAAGTGCTTTTATAAAAGTGCTTTCATAAAAGTACTTTTATAAAATGCAACTAGGGATAATTTTATAAGTGGTATTTTAAAATTCAAATAGGGATAATTTTAGAAGAAAAAATTGAATAAGTTCTTATTGTATAAGCACTTAAAAGGCTGGAAATTTGGGATTAAAAAGTAAGCCCTTATTTTTAAAATAAGCACTTATTTCGGGCTTATTTCCCAAATACCAATAAGAGCTTAATGGCCCAAATAAGCACTCCCAAACATGGCCTAAATACATCATGATCTTCCCTCCCATTCTCTCTTCTTCTAACACACGAAGACAACACACATGGCCTAAATACATGGCCCAAATAAGCATTCCCAAACATGGCCTAAATACATCATGATCAATTCTGGTTAACCAAACTGATCAGTTCGGTATTTTCGAAAAACTGAAGGTACCGGTTCGGTTTCAATTAACCAATATGAAAAATTGGTGGTTAACCAAACCAACCGGTAGTCCTAGATTAGCCGATTGCATGAGGAGATAAAGGGCTGATCGATCTACTTCAGATTGCCCAGCTCTTGGAATTTTTTGGTGTGATCTAGTCATCAGGAGGGTGATCTATGTTTTGGCATCAAAATCAGGAATAACTAGAGTGCGGGGAAGAGTCCTAGTCAAATTGGACTGTTCAATTTTGATATGATATTAGGCGCTTAGGTATTTTTGGACTTCTCTAGGTATTCTACAGGGGGTGGTTAGGTTTCTGGAATTTTCTAGGCCTTCTGGAGTGGCCAATTCACTTTTCTCTTCAATGGGAGACAGTGGGAGGAGAGAGATTTATCTCCGGATAGAGTTTTCTTCTTCCAAAAAGGCTTGTTACCTTTGTGTGTGAGATCGATTTGATCTTGGAGGCTCTCTACCTACATATTTTCTGCTTTTGAATTGTTTGAAGTAAAATGGAGAATTGGAGTACCGGGCAGAAGTCCACTGATAACATGGGTTTGGGTGTTGGAGGTAGTAGTGATATTTTTGGGTTTGGAATTATTACTATAGTGAAGTTTGATGGTAGAAATTATCCAGAATGGGCACAATCAGCCAAGATGGCCATTGGTGCTTGTGGGAAATTGGGGAGCATCACTAGGGAGAAGAAACCTGATACAGATCCCTCCTGGTGGGTATAAGAGAATTACATGGTGATGGCCTAGCTGTGTAACTCTATGTTACCTCACATTGGTAAAATTTTTTTGTGGGCTAATACTGCAAAGGAGATTTGGGATGGAGTGACTGAAACCTATTCCCAGAAACAAAATGTAGCTAGAGCCTATCAGTTAAGGAATCAGGTGATTAGTACAAAACAGGGAGATCGACCACTTAGGAACTGTGGTTTGGAAGAGTATGAAGGATGCATCAACCTATCAGGGGTTGGTAAAAAAGAATAGGGCTTTGAGTGAACCCTGAATTTGACATTGTCAGGCAACTGTTGATCTCAAGCTTATGCCTTTGTCTCTTGGGTAGAGAGCAGGAGAAATGACATGTTGAGACAACCTGGGATTGATCATTCAGCCATGGTTAGTATAGTTAAATCTAAGCCAAATGGAGACAAGAGGAGTAGTGAGGTTAGGAAAAAGGACAAAAAGGACTTGGTGTGTGACTATTGCAAGAAGACTAAGCATACCAAAGACACCTGTTGGAAGCTTTACCCTCATCTCGTACCAGCTCGTATCAAGAACAAGAAGGGAAATGCAAATGTGGCACTTACAGAAGACCCTTCAGGACCCCTCTCCTAGACTGATCTGGAGTCCATTACAACAGCAACAGTGAGGACTGAATTTGAAAAGGATTTAGCCAGTTCTAGTTCTTCACATGGCCAGAACAGTGCAACAGCCAACCATACTCCTTCCTTTGCTCATACAAGTAGTTCATATGCAATTACAAATCATGTATCCACCTCAAGTAAGGAGGGACCTCCCTGGATTATAGACATAGGAGCATTTGAGCACATGACTAATATATTTACCCTCTTTAGTTCTTACCAATTGTGCTCTGGTAGAGATAGATTCTCTACAGTAGATGGTTCCCATATTCCCATTGTTGGGAAAGGGGCAATTAGAGTGACTAATGACATTACTTTATCCTCTGTCTTACATGTCCCTAAACTCCACACTAATCTTCTTTCAGTAAGCTCTCTAATAAAAAAATTGAACTGTTCAATGACCTTTCTTCCTGGTAATTGTGTTTTCCAAGATCTGGAATAAAAGAGGATGACCGGGAGTGGTCGTGAGGTGAATGGAACCTACCTTTTGGATGAGATTCCGAAACATTAGGGACATCATGTTAGTAGCAGTAGTAGTAGTGGATCAGAGTCAGTGAGTCAAACTATGCTCTGGCATAATCGTTTAGGTCATCTTTCTTTCATTTCATTGAGGTTTTTGTTTCCAAAGTTATTTGAAATGTGAAAGCTGTCAATTGGAAAAGCATTGTAGACATCCTTTTAAACCAAGTAATAAAAGAAGTTCCTTTGCTTTTGATATTGTTCATACTAATGTATGGGGTCCATACCACATTTCTTCCATGGGTGGTTACCGTTATTTTATCTTGTTTGTGGATGATCATACACGGTATTCTTGGATATATCTGATGAATCATGTGATGAAGTACCCATTTTGATGCGACAGTTCTACCAGATGGTTCTCACACAATTTGGAGTGAGGACTAAAGTCTTCAAATCAGATAATGCTAGAGAATACTTTGAGAATGACTTGTCTTCATACTTTTTGGAGCATGATGTGATTCATCAGAGTAGTTGTACATACACATCGCAACAAAATGGGGTAGGAAAGAGGAAGAATAGACATTGTGGTGGTGGTAAGGAAAGGAGCCATATGGTGTGTGCCTCAGTTCCTATTCGTTTTTTTTTTGGGGGGGGGGGATGCAGTTCTCACTGTCGTGTATTTGATTAACCGTGTTCCTTCACGCACTTTGGGGTTTAAGGTACCGTTTACTTTGCTTTTTCCAGATGGGGAGATATTTCATATACCTTTGAGAGTCTTTGGGAGTGTCTCCTTTGATCACATTCTTGGTCCTCACAGTGTTTTAAAAGCGCAAGGCGAGGCGCGCATCTTTTTAAGAAAGGCGCAAAGCTACAAAAAAAATAAAAGCTAAAAAATAAAAAAAATTCAAAAAATGCCAAAAAATTTAAAAAATGGAAAAAATATTAAACATAATGTTAATAAAAAATATAAATATAAATTTTAAAATAAATCATAAATGTTTTAAAAAACCAATTATCTAAAATTAAAATACATAAAAAATAACATGTAAAGTGTATTCAAATGAAAATTTAAAAATAAAAGCAAACATATAAAGCATTTTCAAGCATGTAAAACCCACAATCTCTTTTTTTCCTTAATCACATCGCTTCAAGTAGCTAATGTAATGTAAAACATATTGCACTCTTGATTCTATGAGTCGCCTTTGTACCATGCCCCTCGAGGCAAGCTCGAACAAGTCTATGTTAGGGTTTGAAATTCTTATTTCTCACATGAAAAATAAGAATTTCAAACCCTAACATTAGGGGTGTTCACGGGTCGGGTTGGGTCGGTTTATTGGGGTTTTCCCAACCGACCTGACATGGTCGGGTTACCTGAGGTGGAAACCGAAACCGACCCACTGATAGGCCAAACCGACCTGGTCGGTTTGAGTCGGGTTGGGTCGGTTTCGGTTTTGCTCATGTACAAAAGGACACCTAATTGAATTCTAATTGTAATTGCCTAATGGGTTGCCTATTTGGTGTAAAAGATTATAGAAAGTTAGAAACTAGGATTAATTGCCTATTCTAATTGTAATTGCCTAATGGGCCTTCTAGTTCTAGTAGAAGACTAGTTATAGTTAAGTAGGAAACTACTCAAACTAGGAACTACCGAACTAGTAGAAGACTAGTTCGATTCGGGTCGGGTTGGTTTCGGTTTTCACACAAGAAAACTGGAACCGACCCGATATATTGGTTTATATATTTGCCCAACCTGAAACCGACCGGTACTGATGAAAACCCGGCCGACTCGGGTTGGGTCGGTCCGGGTTGGTCGGTTTGGTCGGGTTGGGCATTCTTATGAACAACCCTACCTAGCATAGATTTGTTCGGGCTTGCCTCGAGGGACGTGGTCAGGGGTATGGGGGCGGAGCCCCTGGCCTAGCTGTTAGACTCAAAAAAAGGCAAAAAGCACAAAATTTTAAAAAGGTGCACGCATGGGCTGAGGCGCAAGGTGCACTAGGTTTGCGCCTTTTGAAAGGGGTGCGCCTAGGACCTGGGCAAGGTGCATACCCCAAAGTGTGCCTTACCTGTGCACCTAGGTGTGCCTCAAGCGCGCCTTTTAAATCAATGGTTCTCATCGCAAGAAACTGGATCCTAAAGCCAAGAAATGTGTTTTCCTTTGATATGCTCAAAACCAAAAGGTGTATTGTTGTTATGATCCAATGTCGGGGAGCAAGTTTGTCACTATAGATGTTACCTTTTTTGAGTTTTTCTTGGGTGGTTCTCCTCAGGGGGAGTGTTTTGGGGAGGAGAACTCACAACCTATACCTCTTTCGGTGTCATTTATTCCTTCATTTGATCCAACTATTCCACCCTCAGTAGCTACAGTCCCACTGCCTAATCCACTACGGCTAGCTCCACAGGTCTATCAGCGCCACCGGAAGAGGGTTGACTCCACACATGCTTAGATAAAAGAACCTGCACCACTCTCCATCAGTCCATTTGAGATCCTAGGTTCGGCCGATATAGTTCTAGGTATTTCCCTTGAGCCTGAGCCTGTTATTTCCCCTGATAGTGATGTTTTTGTACCTAACACTATTGTGGCAGCTGATCCCACTGATCTTGATCTTCCCATTTCAGATCCCAGGTTCGACTGGTACAACCCATTGCATTTCACACCATCTCTCCTATAGTGCCTTATCATCCTCCTACAGTGCTTTCCTTTCTTCCTTAGATTATGTGTCTATACCTAGGAATGTTAGTGAAGCTTTCTCCAAACCTGAGTGGAAGCTAGCTATTCAAGAAGAAATGGAAGCCTTGGTTAAGAATCAAACATGAGAAATAGTTGATCTTCCTACAGACAAAGATATAGCCGGATGCAGATGGGTGTTCACTGTGAAGTACAGGGCCAATGACAGCATAAAGAGGTACAATGCAAGGTTGGTTTCAAAAGGGTATACACAGGCCTATGGTATTGATTACTTGGAAACTTGCACCAGTTGCTAAGATGAGCTCAGTTCGGATTCCCTTGTCCCTAGCAGCTATGTATTCATGGCCTCTATTCCAGCTTGATGTTACAAATGTTTTCCTTAATGGTGATCTTCAAGAGGAGGTATATATTCCAGCTTGATGTTACAAATGTTTTCCTTAATGTTTTCCTTACAAATGTTCAGCACTAGGAAGCCATTGAGGGGATAGTTGCATACCTAAAGAAGCATCCTAGCAGAGGGATTCTTTTCTTAGACCATGAAAATTTAAAGCTAGAATCCTACACAGATGCAGATTGGGCAGGTTGCTTAGATGATAGGAGATCTACATTAGGGGTATGAACCTTTATGGGAGGAAACTTGGTCTTATGGAAGAGTAAAAAACAGTCAGTTGTGGCTAAATCAAGTGCAGAGGATGAATATAGATCTATCGCTCATGGTGTTTCAGAACTACTTTAGGTGAGATCTCTACTGAGTGAGATTGGAATAAAAGCTAAGGAGCCCATGATGTTATATTGTGACAACCAAGCTTAATCAATATTGCCCACAGTCCAATTCAGCATGACAGGGCTAAACACATTGAGGTTGATAGGCACTTCATAAGAGAAAGGGTGACAACTAGAAAAGTCTGCTTGCCTTATGTCTCCTCTAAACTACAATTAGCCAATGTCTTCACCAAAGGTGTTGCAAAGAACAAGCTTGAATACAACCTACACAAGTTGGGAATGTGTGACATTTACTCCCAACTCGAGGGGGTGTGTTGAGGTTTTAGACAAATTGTGTAGTCTATAGTGGTAGTTTTTTATTATTTACCATTTAGGTTGGAAGTGGGGACCACAACACTCTTGTCGGGTCCTTTTTGAGCAGTTATTTTAATTGCTCTCTTTTTTTCTCTTAAATCTCTTCTCTTCCTTTTCTCCTTTCATTTCTTCTTCTACAAGAAATATTCTTTTCTTTTACAGATTTTTTATATTACCTATATATTATAAATGAATATATATGCATTATATATACAAATATACATATTTATAGTATAATATTTATTATTTATAACATAATATTTTATATGTATTTCTAGTTTTTTATTTATATATTTATATATTTTATAAAAAAAAATAAACAAAAATCCGACGAATCAAATCGGTCAACCAATTAACCAATTGGCTTCAGTTCGGTTTCAGTTACCGGTTTACTAGAAACCAGTACTACCAGTTTGGTTTGGAAATTAGGCCTATGGTTCAGTTAACCGAACTGTGAGCACCCCCAGTTGTACATCTACTTGCAACAGATGAAAGTATAAAGCTAAAATGCACATCTTCATTTCGGCAAGCACTAACTCTTGGTAATTGGTAAAGCAAGACTCAACCTTACGATGTCATCACCAATCTCTGGAGTAATGCTAATGCTTCGCCGCCTCATTCTACGAGCTTGGAATGTTGATGCATCATCTGACCTGTAATGACATTTTCAAATTTTCATCAATTGAAAGCTGCATTTCAACATGTAATGTCTTAAAACATTGTAGATTTAAATGAATGAATGTAGACTAGCATGTAAAAGGAAACAAAGAGACTGCTCAAAACAAGATTAAATAATTCTTCACAAAATGTTGGTAATATCAGTAGGGGTGCAAGTCAGACAACCAATTAAAGAATTTACATTGCAGTGGACCCAGTCACCCAGGTCCTTGGGCCGGGCCCGCTCAAATTTTAACAAAGGTTCAACCTAAGCCTGCCCAAGTTGCACCCCTATATGTCAGTATTAAATCATACCCTGAATCCTTGTAAAATGGCTCCAACTCTTCTATCTCAAATTCAAAGAGGTTAGTGACATGAAGCATTTAGAATGTTGACTATAATTGGTCTATCCTATATGAACCTGCCATACCAGACTGCAGAGTACCATAAATGGCCAGTGTGAAACATTATACCAACTACAACATGACTGACTACTTTATATTGATACAGAGGCAATTTGAGACCAACATACAAAGCAGACATTGCAGTTCCTTAATCCTTACTGTGATCCAAAGCCAAACAAACAGGAAGCAAACACCTTTTCTTCTAGGAATAACATATTTTACCAAGAAAAGAGGGGGGAATAAAAGAACTGATCCAGATAGCCCAACACCCAAAAGGACAAAGACCTAAAACCAAGAATAAAAGAATTCAACATGGAATCATGGAAATAGGAAGAAAAACTTGAGTACATCCTAATATAACTGCCATTAGATCCTTCATGCCAACATGTCAACGATGGAGTTGGCAGACTACCACTCAATAAAGACCTAAAACCAAGAAGGAATAAAAGAAAGATAGAGAAACTTATCTGGTATACCATAATACAAGTGTTACCTAGAAACCTGACTCCAAGACAACCCATCAACAACAGTGTAAGAAGACCTAGGCACTCGCAAGAATGGGATGTGCTCAAGAAAGAAGTGAAGAACGCCTCCATGTATGAGTGCAATAATCACTATGGACATCTAGAATTGCTGCTATGCTAACCAACTACCAATTTCAGATTCCCAGAACAGTCTACTAAGCTAACAAGAGGAAAATCTGAGACCTAGAAAGAAAGATAAGCAATTAAATACAGCTGAGTCCCACAGTTCGTCAGAAACAGGGATGCAGAATACTGTAATAGAGGTGTTAGAGAATATCAACCTATTCAAGAACCTCACCTAACAGCTTAAGCTTTTAGGTTGAATGGTTCTTTGAGATGGTATCAGAGCCATTTTGACCAAGTGGTCTAGTGTTCGATCCTTGTTACCCCCATTATAATTAAATAAGTTTCAGCACAAGGTATAGGTGGGCCTATGCTTGTTCACGCTGCCCAATGGGCTTTCGTGTGAGGGGGTGTGTTAGAGAATATCAACCTATTCAAGGACCTCACCTCACCTAACAGCTTAAGCTTTTAGGTTGAATGGTTATTTGAGAAGAGGAAAGATCCAAAGTTCCATACTATATCTGAAGGGAAGTATATCTTCAAATAGGATAACAATCATGACTAACCAAAGCATAGGGATGCCTGTAAAATAACAAAAATAACCCAATAAATACTCTGATAGTGAACCAATCACTATGTATATCCCAATGTAAAAGATAACGGACCTCCAATATTTAGGAACTTTGCATTTTTTTTTTTCTTTTTAAGCCTTTACATTAGCTTATTTTAAGACAAAAACAGCTTATCACACATTTGGTAAAAGAATAAGCTCAATAGGCTTTTTATCATATTGGTGAGAAGAAGTTGTTTTTCTGGAAAAAGCTTAAGGAATTAAAAACTCCAAGGGTTTAATGGGAATGCAACAGTAAAAAGACATGCTTCATTGAAACTTAAATAAAATACAATAATTATCCATAGTACCTCTTAAAATCTGTTACAAAATATTTCAAACATAGTTGTCAATAGGCGACTAGGCACTTTTTACTGCTCGCCTCACCTAAACGCTTATCAATTTTATATCAAACATTACACTATATTACAATATTTTTATATTTAGATCTCATAATATCAACATAGGCCATGCTACACCGTAACATTGTTTTTATTACTTCATAAATCAATATGTAATTCTTAGTATTTTATATTAGGGTTTGAATGACACAGAATTCATTACCAAAAAAAGCAATAAACTTAAGTTCAGTGAAGTTCAAAGACTTTGGAGATTTTTGAAGTGATAAAGAACTAAAGTTCAAAGACTTCAAAGGCTTAAAAGAGTGAAGACTAAAAGCAACAAGTAACATAGTCGAACACAGGTATGTTTGACTTCTTCCCTCCTCCTCGATCAGCACCTTCTTTTTGTGGGATGAGAAATAACTCAAATTTCTGATTCTTTTCCCTTCGTTTTTTGGAACAAAAACAGGGGTTCCACTCCTTATAATTTCTGTTCTTCATTTGATTTTTTTTCTCTGTTTTTTGAGATGGTCATCATTTTCAAATTTTTTTCTTGCATTTTTTTTTAAAACAATAACAGGGGCTTCACCCCTTCTCCATATTGTTTATCGTTTTTTCTCTCTCTCTTTTCTGAGACAAAAAACAGGGGTTCGGGGTTCGCCCTTTCTTCTCCTTATTTGTTGATTTTTTTCTTCTTTTTCTATGAAAAAAACAGAGAATCCCTTCTTTTACTAGGCAATGGTTATTTCTAAGACACTATCCTTGAAACAGTATGAAGTAAATGGTTATTTCTGAGATATTACAGAAGAAAAGGTTTATTTTTGAGACACAGGCCTGGAAATACTATGAAAAATACATTTAGTTTTGAGACACTAGGCAACACATAGGCGACTAAGCGCTCCCTTGTCGCCTAGGATCACCTTGGCGCCTTGAAAACTATGATTTCAAAATGCTATTTGTCCTCTCATTAAGCAATTTAAAAGCAGAATCAAGGTCAATTTAATCAAAATGATCCTACTTCCCAACAATATGTAGTTCTTTTTATAGAGTTCTAATTTCTCGGAGAACCATTCAATTACCACATCCAAAGAACCCAGAGATCTATGACCGAGATATCGTGGAACTCCTAAATATATAAATGGTCTTAAACTTCCACCAAAATGCTTCCATTCCCATGGAAATTGAAACTAAAAATACCTGGTCGAAGTTTAAGGAAAACTTCCACGACTTCTGATCAAATTTTGTTGGGTTTTAGTTAGATTGAAAATGCATGATTACAGACAAAATATGAAAGCATGCAAACTAAAATTTGTTAAAACATGGATTACCAAATATATGCAATACCATATTATCATCATTATATATATATATATAGTATTTTAAGTAATTCTTGAGTTAAGACATTTAAACAAAGGTATAAATGTGTATTGATATCTATCCCAACTTTCTTTGTAGGCTATTTACTACCTACTTCCATTCACTATTTACATAATGCATTAGTTCTATGCACCCCAATTTGATTGATCCCTATGAACACCCTGCCTAGCTAGGGAATCAGCTAGATTGTTTTCTTATCTGTGAGTCCAATACCAGTCCAAAACCATTCCCTAGATATCTGTTTGATTTCCCTTAAAGTGTGCCTTTGTAGCCAAGTCACAATACAGTTGTACTTCGGCCACCTCACCACATTTTTTGAATCCCCTTCAACCAATATATTCTACAAATTTAGACTCTCTTTTTATTCAAATTGAGTCACCTTCTCCTACAGGTCCTTGATATAGACAACAATAACTCCTGTTTTATATCTGAAGCATCCTCCAATTCACAATGGTTCCGGGTTACCAATGCAGCATTGTCAAAGTTCAGCTTGACCTAATTCCAATCTTGATGGACCCACACCATTGTGATCCTTGTTCTTGAGGTTGAAGAATTTGCAACAAGACTCCATCCTCTAAGAATATCATCCTTATAGAATGAGTCAAAGATCTCTAGAAACAACCCAAGTATGGCACGACCTTGACAGCAGCCTCCTTTGTTCTACTTTTCCGTTGAAATATCCTTGCATTTTTCTCCCCCCCCCCCCCCCCCGAATCCCAAGTATGGCAGTCTACTACATCACCACACGATTTTACCTATCCGCGTTCCAGGGTTAAAGAAAGAGGGTTTCAAAAATACTTCCCACGTCACCTGGTACTGTCCACCTACAACTAAAAACATCGCAAAACAACTCCTAACATGCAAGGCTGCAGAAAATTAGTAGATGAAATTTAGATTTAGACAGCCCATTTGCATCACAAAGAAAACATGTGTGGTGCAGCAGCAATTAGGTCTTGTAAAGATTCACAAGAATTTATTTTCAGGTAATAAACTTCCCAACAAAAAGCTCTAATTTTAGGAGGGGTAGGGCCCAACCAAATGGACTTGACCAGTAAAGCCTGCAAAGGAGAAGAGTTGCAAACTAAAAAAAATGATGCAGATAGCTAACCCCATGTAGTTGGGATAAGGCATGGTGATGAGATGGCACAAAAACAGAAATCAGCAAAAGATTCATCAAAAGAAGCATTGTCCAAGATTGAAGATCTGACTCAGTCCAATAATATCAGAAAATAAATCTCAGATTATAAGAAGAAAAGTTAGAGAATAAGAAGAGAAACAGTAGAGAAGAAAAGAAAGAATATGAAGAAGAAAGGAGAAGATGGTTCAATCACTTCCCCCCTTACTCTAATCTTTTATTAATCTTAGCTTATTATGAACAATTACAATATTGCCCTTTGTTGAAGTTTGACCTGCCATAGAATTCTGTCTTGTTCGTTGACTGTAGAGTAAAGTAGACAGCAAGAAGTAGGAGAGGAAAGAAGAAAAGAGAGAAGAGAGAGAAGAGAGAGAAGAGAGAAAGGCTGGTTCGAATTAGGGAAAAAAGTTAAACCCTTGATTCGGCCAGACCTGTTATTATATTATTAACTTATTGGAAAAGACTTGAGTGCCCTTCTTTAAGTAAGAGGCACTCGAACTAATATAACAGTACACATCAGCATTCTCAACAAGTACAAAGACTGAAATACCCCTTCACTAACACCACTAACACTCCCCCTCAAGCTGGTGAGTATATATCATATAATCCCAGCTTGTTACATATGTAGTCCACTCTCCCCCGACTCAAGCCTTTTGTAAACAAGTCTGCCCACTGGTTTCCCGTACTAACATATGCAGTTTCTATCACCCCATTCAGCACCTTCTCTCTCACAAAATGACAGTCAACTTCGATGTGCTTGGTTCTTTCATGAAACACTGGATTGGAAGAGATATGAACCGCTGCCTGATTGTCACAATAGAGCTTCATTGGAGTACTGATGTCATATCCTATCTCCTGTAGAAGGTTCCTCAGCCACACTAGTTCACAAGCAGTATGTGCCATGGCCCTATATTCCGCTTCTGCACTGCTTCTTGCCACAACTGTTTGCTTCTTACTTTTCCATGTTACCAGGTTACCCCCCAGAAAGGTGCAATAGCCTGTGGTAGATCGTCTATCAGACATAGAACCTGCCCAATCAGCATCGGTGTATCCTTCTACTACCAGTTTTCCACCACTTCTGTACAGCAAACCACGACCAGAAGCTCCTTTCAGATACCTCACAATCCTTAGCACTGCATTCCAATGTGGGACCAAAGGTTTCTGCATGAACTGACTCACCACACTAACCGCAAATGAAATATCTGGCCGAGTAATGGTTAGATAGTTTAGTTTACCTACAAGTCGTCGGTATCTGCCAGGCTCTTCAAACACTTCACCTATATCACTGCTCAGCCTCGTATTTGTTTCCAAAGGTGTCTCAGCCGGTTTAGTACCCAACAATCCTGTTTCTTCCAGTAAATCAAGCACATATTTCCTCTGGCACAAATTAATGCCATGCTTAGATCTTGCTACCTCTATGCCCAAAAAGTATTTCAACTTGCCAAGGTCCTTTGTCTGAAAGTGTTCCTATAGGAATGCCTTCAATCTGTCAATGCCCATTTTATCATTCCCAGTCACAACGATATCATCCACATACACCACCAATATTATTTTACCTGCCGAAGAGTCAAGACTGAAGACAGAGTGATCAACTTGGCACTGTTTCATACCAAACTTCTTGACCACCTCACTGAACCTACCAAACCATGCTCGAGGGGACTGTTTAAGTCCATAAATAGCCTTCTTAAGTCTGCATACCTTACTATCCTCCCCCTGAGCAACAAACCCGGGTGGTTGCTCCATGTAGACCTCCTCGAGCAAATCCCCATGCAAAAAGGCATTTTTGATATCGAGCTGATGGAGAGGCCAACCAGACATAGCTGCAAGAGAGATGACGACACGAACTGACCCTATCTTAGCAACCGGGGAGAACGTCTCTGTGTAGTCAATGCCATAGGTTTGGGAGTACCCTTTGGCAACCAGTCGCGCCTTCAGGCGCTCAACACGACCATTTGGCAAGTACTTAACACTATACACCCACTTACAACCGACAGCCTGCTTCCCAGGAGGAAGAGCGGTGAGATCCCAAGTGTGATTATGATGCAAAGCAGAGAGCTCTTCTTCCATAGCACGGCACCACTCTGGAGAGGTAAGGGCTTCCTGGACATCCTTAGGAACAACCACGGAGGATAACAAAGATATGAACTGGCGATGGGAAGCGGAGAGGTGGGTAAGTGAAACAAAATTGGAAATAGGGTGAAGGGTGCAAGTACGCTTACCTTTCCGTAAGGCAACAGGAAGATCTAGGTCGGAGGCTGGTGTCGGAGCTGGAGCTGGATTTGTCGACGGTGATGAAGCTGGAGGAGCTGCAGCCGGTACACGTGGGCGATGTGTATACACGTGACGGATGGGTGGACAGTCAACCAATGGTGGCACCGGAGGCAAGGACGTAGGCATGACTGGAACCAGAGGAGGTGGATAAGCCACAGGAAGAGGAAGAGGAGGTGGTGATGTGGGGGAAGCAGCAGCACCGGACCCTACGAAGAACGGAGTAGACTCGAAGAATGTAACATCAGCACATACCAAGGAACGACGAGAACTAGGATGATAACACTTGTACCCTTTCTGAGTTCGGGAATAACCAAGGAAGATACACTTCACGGAACGTGCATCTAACTTGTCAGTCCCGGGACTCAGATTATGAACGAAGCAGACACACCCAAATACCCGAGGAGAAAGCGGAAACGGAGACATGTTGGGGAATAAGACACTAAAAGGAGAACGACCATTAAGGATAGACGTGGGCATCCGATTAATTAAGAAACAAGAGGTGAGCATTGCATCGCTCCAAAAAGTTTTGGGAACATTCATGTGGTGCATGAGGGAGCGTGCCGTTTCTACAAGATGGAGGTTCTTTCTCTCAGCAACCTCATTTTGTTGCGGAGTATAGGTACATGAAGTTTGGTGTATAATGCCATGTTGATCCAAGTATTCTCGAAAAGATGAAGACAAGTATTCACGACCATTATCAGAACGGAAAATTTTGATGTGAACACCAAATTGATTGCGGATCTCAGCATAAAATTTCTGGAAGATGGAAAATAATTCACTTCTTTCTTTCATTAAATAGAGCCACGTCATTTTGAACAGTCATCAACAAAAATAACAAAATATCGGTATCCATTATATGACATCACTTTATAAGGACCCCAAACATCTAATGAATTAAAGAAAAAAGACTCGACACACGGTTATCGACCCTAGAACGAAAGGGAACACGATGGTGTTTCCCAAATTGACAAGACTCACAATCTAAAACAGAAAGTTGACTCAATGAAGGGACTAAGGACTGCAACACTTTCAGCGAAGGATGACCAAATCTACAGTGCCACTGGAGAGGAGAAATGGATGACTGAAGAGCCATTGACGTTCGTCCACCACCATCAAGATAATACAGTCCACCGGCTTCATGCCCTCCACCAATCTTCATCCCCGTCTTGAGATCCTGAAAAACACACATAGAAGGGTAAAAAGTGATGGAGCACTTAAGGGACTTGGTCAGCTTACTAACAGACATAAGATTAAATGGAAGGTTAGGTACATATAAAACAGAGGATAGGGATACAGGGTCTAGGTCAACATTACCAACACCACAGATAGATGACGTGGAGCCATTAGCAAGGGTAACAGATTGTGATGTTGAGCAATGAGTGAGAGATGAAAACACACCTGGAGTTCCCGTCATGTGATCGGAGGCTCCAGAGTCAATAATCCAGGGGTTGGGTGTGGATGCCAAACAAGCCATACCTGAGTGTGCAAAGGAAGCTGTGTTCTGCTGCGACTTGGATTGAACAAACCTCTCATACTCATCACGAGGAACACTCACCATCTCCTTGCCTGGACCATCTGAGGGAGTAGAAGGCATCGGGTCAGCTGACCGTTTCTCCTGTGTAGAGCTGAAACTGGTGTCACTAGTCATGGCATGGTTGGCCCACGTCAAGGGAGGACCATGTAAGTCATAGCAGTAGTTAATGGTATGTCCATCCAAACCACAGTGAGTACACTTCCGTGGACCCGAGCCACGTTCTCTACCACGAGCTCCCCCTAAATCTCTGTCTCCAGTACGACCACCACCACGGATATGTGTAGATCCACCACTACCACTCCTGCCAGGCTGGGTTCCTCGAGTCCCACTTCTGCCACCTCGGCCTCTTGACACTGCAAATGCTGATTAATCGGAGACATTAGAGTCCATAGATCCAATGGAAGCCCTCCGAAGACGAGCAAACACCTCCTCTAAAGATGGAAGAGCAGATCCCCCTAGTATCTGGGCTCGTACAGGTTCATACTCAGACTTCAGCCCCACCAGAAACCGTGTCACATCAAGCTGCTCTCGCTGTTGCTGTTGAACTTTGACATCTGAAGTGAGAGGATGATAGACATTTAACTCATTACGGATATTCCTCACATTGGCATAGTACTCCTCAAGGCTCTGATTTCCCTGTTGCAGATTGAAGTATTCCTGATACAGTTGATATACCCTAATGGTATTATCCTGACCTGAATACAGTTTCTTAGCATGATCCCACACCTCTTTGGCTGTGTCAAGAAACATGAAGTTCACACTGATTTTGGGTTCCATACTGTTCCACAACCATGTAATGATCTGTGCATCTTCCTGTTCCCAGTCTTCATACTCCTGAGAATTAGCGGGGGGTTTCTCCTCTCTTATATGCTTCACTTTCTTCGCCTTCAGAAAAACCTCTACAGACTTGGCCCAAGGGACATAATTCTCTCAATTCAGTTTAATGGAGGTCATTTGGACATTCAAGTAGTCAGTAGATATCATGACACTAGGTTTACTATCACTGTTATCTGCCATTGCCGAACTCCCTTAATTCTGAGCACTGAATTAGGAGCACTACACACTGCACACTACACACAGACACTTCACCGAAATCTGCACACTGATTTCAACAGCTGAGAACTGCAACACCACAAACCCTACTCACCAAAATCTGTACACTGATTTCGGCAGTATTAAATGCTGAAAACTACAACACCACAACCCCTACTCACCGAGGTCTACACACTGATTTCAGCGATATCAAAAGCTGAAAACCACACTTGTAACACCACCAACATTAATCCACAACTATAGGAAGCTTCACCATTCAGTAGACACTATTGCCATTCGAATCACACACAAACCAGAATAAACCCTAGCATAAACCCTAGCATACTGCAATCTGAAAACCCATCATGCGAACTGTACTACACCTCTCATGTATTTCAAAAAAAAATATATATAAAAAAAACTTTACCTCTTCGCCTGAAGGCCAACCATACGAAGGGCTGAGACACCACTGCACCACACGTACCAGCCCTAACTAGGGCTTAGAAACCACAGCAACCAATCACCAACGACACAATCGGAGGCATAGAGACCTCCTAGGGAAGAGGGCGATCACTCCTTTTCAGCCCTTTTCCCAGTCTCCAACTCACAACTGAGAACCCCAAGTGAAACCCTAATTCGAATGCGCAGAAGGCAGAATTCTAGCAAGTCTGATTTGGTGAACCTAGCTCTGATACCATGTTGAAGTTTGACCTGCCATAGAATTCTGTCTTGTTCGTTGACTGTAGAGTAAAGTAGACAGCAAGAAGTAGGAGAGGAAAGAAGAAAAGAGAGAAGAGAGAGAAGAGAGAGAAGAGAGAAAGGCTGGTTCGAATTAGGGAAAAAAGTTAAACCCTTGATTCGGCCAGACCTGTTATTATATTATTAACTTATTGGAAAAGACTTGAGTGCCCTTCTTTAAGTAAGAGGCACTCGAACTAATATAACAGTACACATCAGCATTCTCAACAAGTACAAAGACTGAAATACCCCTTCACTAACACCACTAACACCCTTAAAGGGGCAGCCAGCTCATAAACATACTTAAAATAGTAAATACAAAAGGTTAACAGGCAATGATGCACTAGGAACCATTAACATAACCAGTAAAAGACAAAAAAATAACACAATGATGCACTAGGGCCCATTTGGCCCAGTCTCTCTACAAACGACAAGAGATAAAGAACATGAACACACTCTGAATCCCTTAAACCTCTCTAAACACCAAGATTCCATGAAAAAAAATCAAGTTCGAAGGGGAAATGAAAGAGGAGATGGGATTTGTTTTTAGAAGTGAAATGGAATATAAGTCAGGAAACCGATCTTTCAAGAGACCATCTCCCTGAAATGAAATATTAGTCAGGAAACTTAATCTACCCATTTCTAACTTCCAGTCATTTTCTAAAGGCCTTATCATAAATGCTAAATATTTTGTGGTGTTTTTCTAGTATCTATAATTTTACAATGTTTCTTTGAGCTTGCATAAACTTCCATGAATTAATTCCACTTCCACATGGACCAAAGTTTACACTAAAACCAAATTTTAAAACCTTGATATATGACAGGTCAGTCTGCCATATAAGAGCCTAAGAGTAGCACCCCAGCATAACCCTCTATTACACATTCACACCTAAGAAATTGATATCTCCAATTAGCATGCAGACATATCAGAGCCTAAGAGTAGTATCCCAGCCTAAAGATGCTACTTTTGTTTCTAAATTAGCACCACAAAAGAAAGTACTAGTGGAATAAACCAAGAATTACGTGAACACAATACATAATCATATATACTTCATAGAGTAAAATTTAAGAAAACTTTTTGGGGCAGAACCTTGATGCAGCCATATCATCAGTATATCCCCTAAATGATTGTCTATCACCACTAAGCATGGACCTTCCACGTCCTCGAAATAAAGGATGTTCTGGACTGCAAAAACAATAACTAGTTAAGAACTAAAGAAGTACACAGATTAAACAATTATGTTTTATGACTAAAACCAAGCCAGTGCATAGATTAACTTTATTGTGCACAATATTTTTTGAGGGTAAAGGATTGTGAGATGCCCTTTGCTTCAGTGTTGTTCAGTTAGCTTGAAGGTGTCTCCCTTGATTCTCCCTCCCTATATTGTAGAACTTGAAGGGCCAATTCCTTGGGCTTTTACTCATGTGCTTCCTTCTTTCACATCATTTTACCTGCTCCTCCCCCCTCCCCAATGGCCCTCCAAGTTCAAACTTTTGATGATAAGTAGGACATTACCCAATATTAGTCCTAGCTATCCAGGGTTTTGGGAGGGGTGAACTGGGATAAGGTCCTAACCTTTGGCCTTTTTTTTGCACAAAATGGCCAATCCAGGCTCAAACCGGCATTCTAACACATGACAGCCCGAGGTTTACCACTGCACCAAGTAATGGCCCCTTTGTTAATGCTATTTGGAGGTTTTCAATCTCTTTGGATGCGAATGGGCAGCTCCCCTGCACTAGGACTAGGGAAGCCTTCTTTCAATTTCTTTAATCAATTCCACCCCCCCCCCCCCCAAGATGAGAGGTCATGTTCTATGGAAGTGCTCAAGGGCCATCTTATGTTCTATTTGAGAAGAAAGGAACTACAAAACTTTAAATGATAAATCACTCACAGTAAGAAAGTCTAACTACATTATAATTTAAAGACTACATGTGAAGATATACCTTGATGTACACTATTAGAGTAGTCCTTGTTGTACAGTATCATATTCTTATTATTTTATTTGTTCTTTTTATCTTTCAGCCCTGTAAGGGCATTCTTGTAACTGTACATATCTTTTATCTCTTTAATATAAAAGAGACTCTTTGAGGTGGGGGTCGACTATTCTTGACACCCCTAATTCTGTTTTCTTCTTGCTCATTCAGTTCACACGGTATCAGAGCAGGCTGCCCTTTGAGCTTCTTTCTCTCTGATCCACCTTGTGTTCTTGATCCATTGAGAACTTGCATCTCTGCTGATTGGTCCTGGACAGTTTTGATCTTTCCAGGAACCATTTTTCTGTTTTCTGCGCATCCAGAGAGAGATTTTATTGGATCTCTCTCGTTTGACATCCGTTTGCAGCAAAATTTGAAAAGAGTTGTCGTCTAGCCCTTCTCAACATACTCTGAAAGTTTTATTGAGATCCATGAAGTTTTGAGAGAGATCTGGACTCCTCTTCTAGGCAGCTGCGCCCAGACTTTCCTTTTTTGGACTGTGTGTGCAGTTTTCTTCTCCTATTGGATCTTGAACAATCTCCGGTGAAAGTAAGGGGTTTCTTTCTCAGTTTTTGACTCTCTTGGATTCAATTACAGCTTATTTCACTCATTTTTTATCAAGTTTTACTTCAGTCTAGTTCCTTTAAACTTCAGCCGAACCGTATTTTGTGTTATTTTCTTGCTATAATAGCTTTAGACAGAGGTGATATCATTCCTGTGAAGATGAATGGACAGAAATATGGGATGTGGAAATTCCATTTTGACTTTTATATTGAAGGGAAAGGTTTAGAAGGATATCTGAATGGAACGGTCACTAAACCAGCTGAGACCGAGGCCAAGGCTTTACGACAATGGAAGTTGGACAATGGTAAGCTTGTTTCTTGGATTCTGAGTTCTATTGATTATCATATATCTGTACCTATGAGGAGAATGAAAACAGCCTATGAGATGTACTTGTATCTGGGAAAAGTTTATCAACAGTCCAACATATCTAAACAGTACCAGATAAAATCAGAAATATTTTCCTACAGCCAAGGAGATAGGAGGATACAGGAATCGTATTCTGGTTTTCGTGATTTATGGGTTGAATATGAGATTGTTCACATTGAACCCTCGGATCCAGTAGAGTGTGTGAAATATCTTCAGAAGCACTTTGAGAAGAGAAAGGTGACTCAGTTCTTGATGGGACTTAGACCTGAATATGAGATAATTAGGTCCAACATTTTGAGTAGGGGAACACTTCCAGATATGGATTCTGTTTTAGGGGAACTTCTCATGGAAGAGACTAGACTTCTCACTGCAGCCGGGTTTGATGGGAAGATGGCTGAAGTTGGGGCTGAAACAGCCTTTGTTGCTCATGGGGGTAAGAATCCAACCTCCAAGGATTTCTCCAAAACCCAGTGCTATGAGTGTAAGGGTTTTGGACACATTGCATCTCACTATAAAAAGAAGAATGTGTGCACCTATTGCAAGCAACATGGTCACATCATTCCAGACTGTCCATTCCAACCAGCTAAGGGTTCTGAAAAAAAGACTCAGCCCCGGGCCTATCAAGCAGCAGATGGACAAGCAATAGACATTGTATCCACCAAGGGTGATTCTTCAGTTAAATGTGATTCAACAGGTATCATGGATGAAGAAAAGGTTCGGCAATTGGTACTTCTGCTATTTCCTCTGCTTTCTCTGCTATTGGCTTGTCTGGTAAGTTCTTTGCATATTGTTCTTCCCCTTCACATGCTTGGATTATAGATTTCAGGTGCCACCAACCATATGACAGGAGCCTACCTCAATCACCCAAATCCTTCCACTGAAACTCACCATAAACATATTATTACTACCAATGGTGAAAAGTTAGACATCATTGGTAGCAATGATTTGTCCCTTCAACTGTCACCAACCAGATCCTTCCCTCTCTCCAAAACCCTCTTAGTACCCAACCTTACTACTAATCTGATTTCTGTTGGCCAACTTGTTGATGAAGGAAATGTTCTCACCTTTTCTCATGATGGTTGCTTGATACAAGACCGGTACACTGGGAAGGTGAAAGGGAAGGGGCATAGACTAGGCCGTCTGTTTGCACTGGAGTTCGAGAAATCTCAATCAGGAGCATCCTCAATTTTACTTAGTTCTTCTTTGTCTGATTCTCTGCGGAGTTATAGAAATAATATTTGGGATTTATGGCATAAACGGTTGGGTCATCCATATTCCCAAAAATTAAAATTTTTGTTTGAATCTGGTTTGATTAAGAATAAAATTCCTCCTGTTCATACTTTTAATGTTTCTTGCACTACGTGTTGTTTGAGTAAAAGTCATGTTTTACCATTTCTTTATACATCTGAACATGCCACTAGACCTTTTGAGATAATACATAGTGATGTTTGGTCTGCTTCTATTACTTCATGATTGGGATACAGATATTTTGTATTATTTATAGATGATTGTACCAGATATACTTGGATTTATTTTCTGGGCACAAATCAGAAGTCTTTGGTGCATTTAAATTATTTCATACTATGGTGCAAAATTGATTCAAGTGCAATGTGACTATCATCCGCTCAGATTCAGGGGGAGAATATAGAAACAGAGATTTTTTGGCCTACTTGAGGAGTTATGGAATTCAGTCTCAGCGTAGCTGCCCAGACACTCCACAACAGAATGGTGTGGCTGAACGGAAGAATGGACATATTCTCAGTGTTGTGCAGACATTATTACAAGAATCTCATACTCCAACTTCATTTAGGGTAGAAGCAGCCAGTACAGCCGTATATTTGATCAATTTCCTTCCCTCCTCTGTTCTAGGCAACACTTCTCCCTTCCAAAAACATTTTGGTCATCCCCCAGATTTCTCTAGTCTTCATGTTTTTTGTTGTCTTTATTTTGTTCATCTTCCTGTTCGTGAATGATCTAAATTAACTGCTCATTCTGCTATGTGTTCCTTTGCGGGATATAATCATGACCATATAGGTTTTTTGTGCTATGCTCCTGCTATTCGTGATATTCGGATTTCCCGGATTGTTGTGTTTCTTGAACATATCTCCTTTATTGGGTTTGCTAGATTGTTTGCTCCTTCCATCTCTGTTTTTTAGGACTTTGATTCAGATGACACTACTACTTCATCAATTGAGAAAGATTTTCTCGTCTTCACCCGCAAGCAGCTATTTGTCCCGGCTCCTGCGCCTACAACCCCCATTCCACCCAGTCCAGAGCATCCATCTCCGACATCCTCTGTAAGTGATACCTTGACCCAAGATCCTTCTATTTCAGATAGTAGTTTGGTTATTCCACTTCGTCGTTCTACCGGTATTTCTCGACCCCCTGACCGCTATGGTTTTCCTTCAAACCATAGTTCATTTTTTAATGTACTTTCTTCCACAGATATCCCTAGATCTTATCAACAAGCCATTAAAAGTTCTCAGTGGAAAGAAGCCATGGATGTCGAAATTCAAGCCCTCCATGAGAATGATACTTGGGATCTTGTGCTAGCTCCTCCAGATGCTTCTATTGTTGGAAGTCGTTGGGTCTATACGATAAAACTGAAGTCAAATGGTTCCTTTGGTTGATATAAGGCCTGGTTAGTTGCCCAAGGATACAGTCAGAAATATGGGATTGATTATGAAGAAAAATTTGCCCCGGTTGCTAAGATCACCACAGTTCAGACTCTTATGGCCATATCTACTGTTCATTCTTGGACTATTTACCAATTAGATGTGAAGAATGCTTTTCTTCATTGTGAATTGAAGGAGACAATCTACATGAAACCTCCACCTAGATATTGCAGTGATCCTTCACGTGTCTGTCGCCTAAAGAAGTCTCTATATGGTCTGAAGCAAGTACCTAGGTCTTAGTTTGAGCGCTTTCGGGATGTTGTTGTTGCAGCTAGATATAACCAGAGTTCCTCTGACTACTCCCTCTTTGTTAAGAGAAGACCCCAGGGTATCACTATCCTTCTATTGTATGTTGATGACATGCTTCGAATTGGGGATGATCATGACGGCATTTGTGAGCTGAAGTCCTAAATTCATAACTCATTTCACATGAAGGACTTGGGTCCTCTTACTCCTTGGGTTTGGAGGTTCATCGTAGCAATCGAGGGTATTTTATTTGTCAACAAAAATACGCCTCCGATCTCGTCAAATTAGCTGGAATCACTGATGAAAAACATGTTGATACCCCCTGGAGCTGAATGTCAAGTTATCTAAATCCGAAGGCCTCACTCTTCCTGATGCTACCTTGTACCGTCAACTTGTTGGCTCTTTGATCTTACTATGACCAGGCTTGATATTTCACATGTTGCTCAGGTCGTCAATCAATTTGTCTCTGCCCCGCGGCAACCTCACATGATTGTTTTTCTCTTCCTCATCATCCATACAATTGAGGGTTTATGCTGATGCCAATTGGGCTGGTTGCCCTGACACTCGCCGATCCACTACTGGGTGATGCGTCTTCATGGGTGACTTTCTCATCTCCTGGAAGTGCAAGAAACAACAAACTGTCTCTAAGTCTTCTACCGAAGCCGAGTATAGCGTTATGTCTTCTGCATGTAGCAAGATTGTCTGGCTGAAGTCTCTTTTCATGGATCTTGGTACTCCTCTTCCTACTCCTATCCCTCTGTATGCCAACAACACCAGTGCTATCAAGATTGCCTCTAACCCAATCTTTCATGAGAGAACGAAACATATCGAGGTGGATTGTCACTTTATTAGAGACCTTCTTGTTGCAGGTTCTATATCTCTTCCTCATGTAGCCTCTCACATGCAGATTGTTGATATCTTCACCAAGGCCATGACTAAAAGTCGACACCTCATTCTTGTGGGCAAACTGATTCTGATGTCTACGCATCAGTTTGACGGGGAGTGTGAAGATATACCTTGATGTACACTATTAGAGTAGTCCTTGTTGTACAGTATCATATTCTTATTATTTTATTTGTTATTTTTATCTTTCAGCCCTGTAAGGGCATTCTTGTAACTATACATATGATGAGTTACCGCTCACCTCGGAAGCCCCTTCGAGGGTGGCTTAACCTCCTGAAACAGAAGATGGAAGAGAGGGGATGGAAGGAAGAAGATAACAGAGAGAGAGATAAAAAAGGGATATTCATTCATGCCATTTATTACATGATCAGGGCCTTATATAGTTGGCCTACATGTATGCAATCATGAAGAGAATATCTTCTGGTGGCAGTGTAACTAACTCTGGAAGGCTCTGCCGCATGTCATTCTAGCCTCTCCGTCTTCTAGTGAAATGCTGCTCGGTGGAGGTCTACTCCACACCTATGGTTGGGTTCGAAGGGAGTGTTTGGGTCCCGACAATTCCTCCCCCCTTAACATTGACCTTGCCCTCAAGGTCTAGGTTTGGAAACCTCTCATTCATCCTAAGATAAGGTTCCCAAGTGGCATCATCTGGAAGAAGCCCAGCCCACTCTACCTTGGCTTCCGGCACAACCTGACCTCCTTGTCAAACCCAATGGAAATCCACAATTCTGACAGGCTCCGTATCAATGTCCCCTTCTTCAGTGAATTGGGGTAAGTTGGGTGAGACAGGGGTCTGATTTCCCACTACCTTCTTAGGAAGTGAGATGTGAAACACTGGATGAAGCTTTGAGGTTGCAGGGAGGTCCAACCGATAAGCAACAGGGCCCACTCTCTCTAGAACCTTATAAGGCCCATAATACCTAGGAGCTAACTTGTGTCAAGCCTGTCTTACCACTAAGACCTGGCGGTAAGGTTGGAGCTTGAGGTAAACGAAGTTACCCACCTGAAATTCCAATGGGTGATGGTGAGCATCATAGTGGACCTTCATTCACTGCTGGGCTTTTGTCAAGTTGGACTTAAGCAATCTAAGAATCCCGTCTCTTGCAAGCAAACGGGTCTCTACTTCTGCCACATTGGATGACCCATATCCATAAGGTAATATGGGAAGAGGTTCTCTGCCATAAAGAGCCTTAAAGGGTGTCATTCCAGCAATCGACTGATAAGTCGAGTTGTACCAGTATTCTGCGCACGGGAGCCAGTGAGCCCACTATCGGGGCTTTTCCCCTATGAAACATCTAAGGTAGGCTTCCAAGCAACGATTAAGAACTTCAGTCTGCCAATCAGTCTGCGGGTGATAACTCGTGGAAGGGTGCAGTTGGGTTCCTTGCAACTGAAAATATTCCTTCCAGAATGAACTCAGGAAAGAAGGGTCCCGATCTGAGACAATGGAACTTGGGGTTCCATGCAGCTTGGCGACGTCCCGAATGAAGATGTCAGCCACCATAGCTGCTGTGTAAGGGTGAGGTAATGCAGAGAAATGGCTGTACTTGGTGAGACGGTCAACCACTACCATGATAACCGCCTTTCCTGCAGAACGAGGAAGACCCGTGATGAAGTCCATGGAAAGATGTTCCCACACCTGATCTAGAATCTTGAGAGGTTGTAGAAGGCCAGCGGAAGACTGTGATGAGTATTTCTGTTGTTGGCAGGTTTGACATTCGGATATGTATCGTAGTACATCCTTACGCATTCCTACCCAATGATATTGGCTGTTGAGCCTCTTTATGGTCCATAGCACCCCTGAGTGTCCTCCCAAGGCGGAGTCATGAAACAACCTTAGCAGTTTAGCTTTGTGGGCTGAATTATGGGCAACAACAAACTGAACCCTGAAGAAAAGATCAGGCCCCACAACTTGGTAACCAACAACTTGTGAAGGGTCTTGATTCCACTTACCTCTAATGGCTTGCAACTGTGGATCAGACCTGGCTTCTTGTCGTATAGCTTCAAATAAAGGGAAGTTAGGCTGAGAGCAGGTCAGCTGGGCTAACTCTTCTACTCGTGGCAATGCATCAACTACTTTGTTTGCGGGCCCCGGCTTATATTCTATGAGGTAGTCAAAGCCCATCATTTTACTAAGCCATTTTTGTTGCTCTGGGGTGTGCACCATTTGTTCTGCTATGTACTTCAAACTTCGTTGTTCTGTTCTAATAACAAACTGGCATCCCAATAGGTATGCACGCCACTCTCTTCAAAAGCCCGTTGGGCTTCATCAGTCCAACTGAAGGAATCTTTCTTTAATAGACGCGTTAGTGGGGCAGCCATAAGCCCATACCCTTTAACAAAGCGCCTATAATATCTGGTAAGCCCAAGAAAGCCTCACAGAGCTTTTACAGTAGAGGGCTTGGCCCACTTCTGAATGGCTTCTACCTTTTCTGGGTCTGCCATGACTTGACCCGCTGCAACCACATGGCCTAAGTACTGAATTTGTCCTTGCCCAAAGGAACACTTTGTCATTTTGGCATGTAACCGGTTTCCCCTCAGAGATTGAGGGTGAGTTTCAGATGTTCCATATGTGTGTCACAATCCCTGCTATACACAAGAATATCATCGAAAAACACCAGAATAAAATGCCTTATAAATGGCCTGAAGATGTCATTCATGATGACCTGAAAGGTGGAGGGGGCATTTGTGAGTCCAAAAGGCATAACCAAGAACTCATAATGGCTGGTGTTGGTCTGTATATGCCCTTTTTCCAATAGTTCTCTTACTGCCTTCTCAATTTCTAGTTTCTGAAAGTAAGGGTATCTATATGGCCCCACATTGGCTGGATTAGAACCAGGTAAGAGAGGTATCTAATGATCATGAGTCTGGGATGGGGGTAATTGGTTCGGCTCCTCAAATACATCGCCAAACTGATCGAGTATCGACCGTAGGGCCCTGTGTTGGGCTTCAATGGGGTGGACACAGCCCTGGTTGTCCAGAATTGGAACTATGGGTCGAAGGCCTAAGTGCATAAATATGGGTTGGCCGGCATCTTTGGAGGCCCGTATCAGGGAGGTAAAAGTATCACTTTGTGGGCCTGGGGCTACACCCCCTGTAAATGACAAGATTGGCCATCCTGGTGAAAATCCATTATCATTTTAGCCCAATCACATAGAGCAGGGCCCAGACCACGTAATCAATGAACCCCCAAAATAATTTCAGCCCCCCGAGAAATCAAATGGGTGGAGATCCACCACAAAATTATGGGCATGTATGAGGATTTTCTCCTTTTTACATACACCATTACATGACATCTGACTCCCATTAGCCACATGGATTGAATAGAGAGGGTGGGTTGTATGGTCATACCTAGCTGCTTAGCCAAACAGCAAGTGATGAAATTCAGGGTGGAGCCACTGTCAATCAAAATCATCATGGTCCGGCACATCAATCTTCCTTCTACTCGCATGGAATGAAGAGAGTTGAGGCACATGAGGGCATGTAAGGAGATCTCTGACCCATCAGGTTCTGACCCGTCTAGAATCAGTTCATATTCAATGAAGTGCTCTGGGTTTGTCTCATCCAGCTCTTCCTCTGTCTGTAGGAGAAACACCCATTGGACCTGGCATTTATGGCCTGGTCCAAACTTATCATCACAGTTATAACAAAGGCCTTTCTCATGTCGAGCTTGCATCTCAGCCCACGAGAGGTACTTGAAAGGCATAGTGGGTCGGGGCAGTATGGGTTTCTGAGCATCACCAACTGGTTTCATGGGTTGTCGGTCGACTCGTGGAGTCCTCAAAATCGGGTAGGGCAGTTTGCTAGCTCGACGAAGGTTGTCGATTCTTTCTTCTTGCAGGCGAGCTAATCCCATTGCACCCATGACAGTCGCCGGACGGAAAGCTCTCACCTCCAGGCGGATATCCTCTCTAAGTCCTCCCACAAAACATCCTACTAAGGCCTTCTCCGGCCAGCCGTGCACCCTAGTCGCCATCTGCTCGAACTCGAGTTGGTACTCTGCTACAATTCCAGTTTGCTTCAGTTGGATGATCAGCTCGTCGTAGTCCATGAACACCGTCGGCCCAAAGCGGATGCACAAGGCTTCGATGAACTCCGACCAAGTTACCTAAGGATGATTCCGGCAGTACCACTGGAGCCATAGAATCACGTCTCCTAGATGAATGGAGGCGATGGAGACACACTGGTGAGCAGGAGTTTCATGGTATTCAAAATATCTTTCTGCTCGGAAGATCCAAGGAATGGGATCTCCACCAGAATAGTTGAGAAATTGATCTTAGTGACTTTTCCAGTGGAGTAACCCCCTGTTCTTTGGCTACTGGAAGCAGAGGCTTTCGCTCCTGCTAGGTGACTGGTCTCGCTGGACTGTTGCTGAGAGGCAATGCTGGAGACGATCATCTGAGTTCCTTGAGTTCGTTCACCACTTGGTGAAGCTCGACCTCAATTTGGTCGACCCTTTCATCCACGGCAGTAGAACGTGTCTATGGCATCGTGAAGCCTGGGATTTGGATTGTTGGCTCTGATACCAAACTGATGAGTTTGGCCTAGATGTAAGAGAGGGGATGGGAGGAAGAAGATAACAGAGAGAGAGAGATAAAAAAGGGATATTCATTCATAACACTTATTACATGATCAGGGCCTTATATAGCTGGCCTAGATGTATGCAATCATGAAGAGAATATCTTCTAGTGGCAGTGTAACTAACTCTGGAAGGCTCCGCCTTGTGTCATGCTAGCCTCTCCGTCTTCTAGTGAAATGCTGCTCGGTGGAGGTCTACTCCACACCTATAGTTGGGTTCGAAGGGAGTGTTTGGGTCCCAACAACATATCTTTTATCTCTTAATTATAAAAGAGACTCTTTGGGGTGGGGGTCGACTATTCTTGACACCCCTAATTCTGTTTTCTTCTTGATCTCAATTCGGTTCACACTACATAGATAAGGAAGGAGATCAGCAAATGGAATGGCTGATATATGAGTCAGACTTGGAATCAGCAGGAATCAATTATTTTGGGGGCTGCAGGGTACGAATTAGAGAATAAAATATAGTAACAGAATTCAAATAGAGGGAGGAAAGAAGGTTGTGCTACGCTATAGGGAGTGTTAAGTACTGATTGTAATTTAAAAAATAAAACAGCTTGGCCACACCATAGAGTTAATCCATCATTGTCAAATGACTGTCTAGAGTGCAGGTAAACCCCAAACAACTCTAAAAGACCTTTAAAAGAAAGAAAATCAGATCCAACACCTAAATTTAATAATGGTTCTTGAAATGTTATCTGTTTTGTTTTTTATGACTGGGTGATCAGGTCCTCTTTTGGCCCCCTTTAAATTTGCTTTAGCAGTTTGTTGAATCCTTAGTGAGTTTTTTTATATTTTCAAGGTCTACAGTCATGAAGTCATAACTGTATGTTAACCCCTCCCTCCCTCCCCGCCCCCAACCTCTTCTCTCTCCCAAGTGTCTCCTTGTTATTAAACTAATTCAATTGCTCAGTATTTGCTAAAGTTAATGAAGGGCAACACAAGCACATATTATCAGATTTTCATAATAATTTACCAAAAGGAGGAAGGAGAGAAAAAGAACAAACAAAATTCTCTTTGATTTAATCTCTGGAAGGTAAAAATGTATTGGTGTTAAATGCAAGAAAACCGATGAAGGCAGCAACCCAATACAAGGTGTAAGCATTTGAATTTGAGACACATACGGCACATAAAATTTACACCACCATTGGGAACATTGAAGATGAGACTCCCCTAATCAGTACAAAAATCAGAAATTTTCAGCCCATCATCATGAAGTTGGAAAATTTTCAACCCATTAAAATCCAATAGATACAAGCCTAACAAGAAATTTTCAGCCCATCATCATACACAAATGTCGCTCTACAAAACCTTCTGAACCAAGTGGCCTTTACATCCTATAAGTTAGATTCCTGAATTCGTGAACAAGTACCATTTTTGATCTAGCCATGTCCAATGCATCTTCGATTATCCATCTTTTTCTTACATTACCCATTTCTCTAAGATCCAATTGATCATATACATTTTTCACTCATTGATTTGACTCTCACATTGCCATTATCAATACAGACATCTTTTGCCCCCTCCTGATACTATTAAGTAGGAGTAGAACTTCCCATCCGACTACTCACAAAAAAAAAAAATGTGGAGAGATATTAAGTAGGAAACTCAATCTAATAGATGGAACCTTAGATGTGACCTTATATATGCTTCCAACCAAACTAATGAATTCTTAATGATGGGAAGCACTCCCCATCTTAGGAATAAAAGAGATGAAGTTGGTATTGATATCTCTGATTATGATCTCCCTATGAAAGAACTCACCAAACACCTTCAGCAAATCATCTTTGATTGTCTAGAAACAGATTTGGTAAAAATCATAATAAGGCTATATGAACCAGGTCCATTGTCCTTATCCATCTTAAAAACAGTTCCCTTAATTTCATCTTCCTCAAAGAACCTTTCAAGTTGTCTTGCAATTTTCTGTAATATAATATTCCAATCTAAGGTTCTACCATTTGCCAAATAATGGAAAGATACATTCCAGCTGTACCTCCCACTACACCTGTTGACAATTCATTGAGATTCAGACTTCATTTTCTAGGGAATAAACCAATTGAGCAGGATTTTTCAAACACTTTCAGACTACAGGAAATGATCACAAACAAATTATGCACGTAGCAAGAGACAAAAAATTATCATCCCACATGTAAAAGTACAAATCAAATGCTACAAAACCGTATAGGAGATTGCAATCCCAAAGCAACAAAAAGTTGAAGTTTTAACTGAAATACCAATGAAAACATCAAATGATGAAAAGTTAAATTATACTTATCAAAAAATAAAATTTTTATTTGTATAAAATGCAAAAAATTAATTAGTTAGAAAGGAAAACCTTGAACTAGCTGTTCGTTGTTCAGCAATAACTTTCCTCCGGCTACGTCGCCAAAAATTGTTTGCAATGTTGGGTTCACTATGTGATAAACTATAGCCACCAAAGGAAATTTCTTAACAATCACATTATACGATTATCTCTTAATTTATGAGAACAGAATGAAGATTCATGAGAAAATGTCATACTACCAAAGCTTTCCCTCAACAAAGGTTGTTGAACGCAACATTACATTCCGCATAGAAGGACCTGCTACGTTTGCAGAAGCTTCCACCTTTCGCTGGTTTAAGGTCTGAAGGCTTTCATCTTGCTCCATGCTTCAGCAAAAAGAATAAGATAACCTTTTATCAATACAAAGTCATTAAATAACAAAGAAAAGAGTAGATGTGAAAGAACAGAATCATTTAATTATAAGGAAAAAGAAATGATATGATGATACTTTTTGAATAGTTCTTCTTACTACAGGTTCTCTTGTACAGTGGAGGGTGTTTTGCCCTCCCTTTTCAGATTCATACAATCAATAAAATACTTTTTTCTAGCTTATCAAAAAAAAGAGAGACCGGACCTGCTCTGAACATTTTGATCTTAACATCACTGTTTTTCCAATCAACAAATGACAGCTGTCTTGACTCACGTCATGGCTCTGGACAATTCAAAAATTAAGCAGAACTTTATTGGGTCCAGACAGCTGTCATCTGCAGATGGAAGAAGTAACAATATAAACAGCAAAATGTTCATAGCAGATCCAGACTTGAAAATATATAAAGAATACTTATGGTTATGGATTGCCCAAACAGCATCCATAAGTATTTAATTTGACACGGTTACCCTCTGGAGGCATCCAAATAATGTTGCTAATTGTTCGTCATTAAATACTGTGCTATCACTCGTCAGTTCCTTTAAAGTTTTTACCCAGTGGGCTACCCTTATGGATATGCAATCAAAGCATCATTTGCATGACTTTTTTTCTAAAAATTCTGGCATTCCTTTCTTCCCATATCATTTGTAGATCTCCATAAAATCTTTACCCTTTTTTCTTTGGTAAGATAAAAAGAAAAAAAAAAGTGCCACTGAAAAAGACTTTGTACATCCACTGGAGGAATCCACCTGTACCAAAAAATAGTGAAAAAGAACTCACAGATTGTGGACACAATAGAGTAGGAGATTACTAATTCTAAGTTCTAGGTAGTTTGACATATTCCTCTACAAAGAAAGCACATTTGGAGAGATAAACAAGAACTAGGCCATCTCTTTTGCAGGTTATCACATGTGTTGATTTTCATCTGTACTACTTTTTGGTAATGGCAACTCTGCATTATATTAATAGATGATAAAAGATGTGGTGGCCTTGCTGCCATGCCCTATTTTTCCATTGACTTTGAAATCACAGGATTGGATACCTAAATGTTTCCCCCCAAATATAATCTATCTCTTGTTACCCATTGTACGGCCAAAGCATCTATGAAACAGTGCAGATCTGTGAGTCCATCCAAATTGATCTATCAACTCCCTTGCTATTTGCAGCATTTCCTTTAAGAAGTGTCTAAACTGCCACAGACCATACATATTGATTCTTGGACATCCCACCACAATACAGGAGTCACCTTCCGGTACTATATATCCTTGAAATTCAATAGATCTCCCAATTTTAGCCCTTGGTACAAGGAGAGTAGTTCTTCCTTTGTTGATTCTCATTGTCCTATACATAAGGGTGTCAAAGGACCGGTTTTTTACTGGACCCCATCCAGTCCAAAATCAATTTGGACGGATTGGATGGATCAAAAAGACATAGTGGATTGGACCAATCCGGTCCAAAATAATTATTAGATTGGACTGGACCTGGTCCATCCGTAATAAATTTATACAGGATTTGGTTGGATTAAGCCAATATCTGGTCCATTGATATAAGATAAGAATATAGGTGTTAATGGACCGGGCTTGGATGGTCCAAACATGGTCCAAATTATTCATTGGATTGGATTGGACTTGGTCCATTTGTATTGGACTCACATTAGACTGGATCGGATTAGACCAAATCCAGTCCAATCGACACCCCTACCTATAGGTCCCAATTTTTCAAATTCCATTTCCATTTTTTACACCTTATTTTCACCTATGATAACATCCACCCATCCAGGCATGTGTCTCTTTTGAGGCCTTGTCATCATCTTCCTTGAGCATTCCATTTTCCATTTGCAATTTTTTTTCCGTGGATGGTAGAATCAAAGCTGATATATCAAGCCTTCTATACAACTTGCATCCTATGGGCCCCTTCCCATCAAGAAGATCCACCAAGTACCATATATTATTCTTGTGAAGGGCAATGATCTCCAAGACTCCAACATAGCACTGGAGTGATCAGGTGAACTTAAGGCATCTACAAGATTTTTAGGAATAGAAACACTATGAGTGGTAGGGATGTAAGCACAATAAGGAGACAAGGCATCACAATAAGTGAAACTAGCAATAGGATTTTTTTTTTTTTTGAGAAGTGAAGTATCAATTCATTCATTAGAGAAAAAAGTACAACTAGAGGCCGTACAAAGGAGTTACAAGAATAGACTCAAACCACAAACCCATTGGGAGAAACAGACTTTAAAATTAAACAGAGAGCTATAAAAAGAACTGTTAACTTTAAACTGAGTCGATGACCATGAAAAGAACTTCCCCATGATTTTCTGCCACATTTCATCTTCTTGACAGCTTTTGTTTTGAAATATCCTTGAATTTCTTTCTTGCCAGATCGCCCATAACACAGCACCTGGAATCAGATGCCGTGTTATGGGCATCTTTTGGAAAGCAATGGGAATGTTAAGAAAAATCAAAAGGGACAAAATACCTTGATGTGATAGAAGCTCTTTTTTTTGTAAATCAATGTATAATTGTATTATTATAGAGAGAAAATCCCTCAAAAATGGTGTGGGCTGCACAATAACTAGTGGTGTGGGTTGTATAATCATTAGTGCTGCCACATCTTGAAACATAGGCTAATTCTTTTGACAATGGGAGTAAATACAGAAAACAAGTGATGGCTTGAATTTGGAGGAAGAGATAGGAAATGGTAAAGAAAGCTGGGTTTTGGTTTACCTAACATCAACAACTACTACACTTCTCCCCACAAGGACAGGCAGAGAAATGACTGAGACTCAAAAGGACACCTTCGTAGAGACATACCACCTCTTGAGCATAGGATAAACATTTATAACCCTTTTAAGGATAGCCCAAAAAAACACAAGGAATGCACATATGTAACTATAAAGACTTTGTTAAGATAGTAATAAAGAATGTAATATGTAGAATGTCCCATCCATCCCTTATATAAGGTTGTACCAACTCCTTGTAGAGACTGATTTATGTCTCTTATATCTTCTTTCCTTTTTTGGCTCTCGGGAGCACACATTTATGTTGTATCTTATCTACATTATCTTTTTCTGTTTTATTCTTACTTGTAAGAGAGGGACACAACTGTCATTTCTCATCTTTGTACACATCTCATATATAAGATATCTTTTTTTTATGAATAACTGATTACTTCATTGAATTTAAAAGAAAGTGTACAAGAGAAAGTGGGAAAGAGACAAGCCCTCTTATTTCTCCCCTTAGACTTTAATTACAATTAAAAATTACATCTGTGCCCAAAATGTTTGAATTCTCCCAACCCCTTGCTTGACTAGTCATCAGCCATCGAATTAGCTGTTCTTTTCACCCAATGTATTCTCAGTTCCATGTCCTTTGTGATCCATCTGAAATTTTTCTTCTCATTATTGTATTTCCACATCCTACTTTCCTCATCCAGTAGCCAAGCCACTACCAGTTTGGAATCTCCTTCAATGATTAGCTTTCTAACATTCATGGTTCTAGCCCTTTGCACCCCTTCCATAACTGCCCTTACTTCCACTCTTAGTGAGTCTCCTTCACCTGCTGGGCCTGAGAATAATGCGGACACTTTACCCTCCTCATCCCTGAATACACCTCCAATTCCTGACCTTCCTGGATTTCCCATGCTACTTCCGTCAAAGTTAAGCTTTATGAATCCTCTTTCAGGAGGGGCCCAGATAGGAATAACAGGCTGCTTATTGACATTTGAGTCTGCCACTACCTTCCAGTTTCTAATGATGTCATCAATGGATATATGTGAGAAGCTTTCTAAGCATTTCAGCCATTGAGCCATTCTAATCAGAATTAATTCAATCAATGCCTCTTTTGTTCTTTCCTTTTCTCTAAACATTCTTGCATTTCTTTCTTCCCACACTACCCAGCTTATTACCGCCCTAGCACTCTTCCACATTATGTTACCTATCATCCTCAGCCATGGACAGGAAGTTGGGTCAAAGAGACTTTTAATGTCAGCCGGAGGTGTCCACCTGCATTCAAATAAGGAAAAAAGCCATTCCCAAATGCCATCAACAAACGGACAAGTGATAAATAAATGAAAGCAAGTCTCACTATTAGCCTTACAAAGAACACACCAGTGTGGGGAAAGGCACCACTTTTTCCTCTTCCTTTGTAGCCCATCAAAAGTATTTATTCTTTCGTGAATAAATTCCCAACAAAAATCCACAATCCTAGGTGGGATCGGCTTGCACCATACCTCCTTAACAGGAAAAGATTGAAGGGGACTAAGGGGAGGTTGGGTTAAAACTTTGAAGAAAGAGTTACAGGAGAACAGACCCGAAGAGGAAGGTGTCCAAATTCTTTCATCAGACTTATCAGGATCAAAGAAAATTCCTTCAAGGTTTTGGATTAAAGAGAGCACACTATCAATTTCTGAATCCCTTAATCCCCTTCTAAAGCCAAGGTTCCAATCAAAGTCATTGGTTGAGTTTGAAGGGACTAAGAAAGTAGAAATGGGCTCATTCTTGAAACATGATAAAGAATACAAAGAGTGGTATAAGTCCTTCAAAGGGGAGTTCCCATACCAAATTTGATACCAGAATTTGATTAGGTTGCCAAAATTGAGTTCATACCTTACAAGAGGCAAGAAACAAGGTAGAATCGCTTGTATGGCCTTCCAAGGTGAAGCTCTGGTAGCCCGTTGCAGTGAACCATTGCCCCATCCATTGTCCAATAGCCTGTGTATGCTCACCACCACCCTTGCCCAGAGTTTCTCTCTTACTTTCGGCATTCTCCATAACCACTTCCCTAGTAGAGATAAATTTCTTTTTTGGATAAGTCCTATTCCAAGACCCCCATAATTTTTATCTCTACTAACTATCTCCCAGCACACCTTATGATCTCTTTTCTCTTCTCCTGGCACCCAGAAGAAATCCCTTATTAATTTCTCAATGCTCTTGCTTACTCCCACCGGCATCTTGAAGACTGGCATACACAGGGAGGTTTGCTAGGGTCGACTTTATTAGGGTGATCCTACCTCCTAGGGAGATGTAGCCCTTTTTCCAACACACCAGTTTCTTTGACACCTTTTCTACAACTGGATTCCAAATGCTTGAGTCCTACGGGTTGGCTCCTAAGGGTAATCCTAGGTAGCTTAAGGGCGATTGAGAGACATTGCATCCCAAGACTTCAGCACAAACTTCTAACTCTCTATCCTCCATGTTTACACCAGCAATGCAACTCTTCTCGAAATTGACTTTTAAGTTGGATAAATTTGCAAAGAGTTGCACTGTCTGCTTTAGGTTCCTAATCCATGTCACATCGTCCCCTTCACAAAACAGAAGGGTGTCATCCGCAAATTGTAAATGGATAACTGACACCCTAACCCTCCCCCCTCTCCAACCTCTTAGTAGCTGTCTTGTATCAGCTCTTGTTATTAATCTACTCAAGACATCTGCAATGATGTTTGGATACAACCCCAGATCCATTTGCACCATCTCTCCCCAAATCCAAAGTGACTTAAAACCTCCATCAGAAAGGACCAATCCACCAAATCATAGGCTTTTCCCAGATCCAATTTATAGACTATGCCCTTTCTTCCAGTTCTTTTCATTTCTTCAAGGCACTCATTTGCTATCAGAACTTGATCTATTATTTGTCTATTTTGAACAAAAGCCCCTTGGTTAGAAGAGATGATGGAAGGGAGCACTTTCTTTATCCTCAAAGATAACACCTTAGCTATGACTTTATACAGACTATTCACCAAGCTTATGGGTTTGAAGTCCTTTGGATGGACCACTCCAACTCTTTTTGGCACCAATGCAATGATGGCATTCATACCAGGGTTTATTACTCCTTTGTCAAAAAATTCATCGAAAACTTCTTTAAGGTCATCTTTTAATATGTCCCAACAATCCTGATAAAATGCCATGGTGAATCCGTCTGGCCCCAGTGCTTTTGTTCTATCCATAGAAAACATTGCCCCCTTGATCTCTTCCAACTTGAACCTCCTTTCTAACCAATTCTTGCAATCATCTGAAATGCCATGGTGAATCCGTCTGGCCCCGGTGCTTTTGTTCTATCCATAGAAAACATTGCCCCCTTGATCTCTTCCAACTCGAACCTCCTTTCTAACCAATTCTTGCAATCATCTGAAATGGTTGGCCAGTCCAATCCTTCTATCCACCTTCTATCACCTTGGGGTCTTTGAACCACAGCTCTGAAGTGCTCCGCAAAGATCCTTGCAATCTCTCTTTGGTCCTCTATAACTGCCCCTCCAATTTCCAATTTGGAAATAAAGTTCTTGCTTCTTCTCCCATTAGCTAAGGCATGAAAAAATTTTGTGTTCCCATCCCCTTTTCTAATCCATTTGTGTCGGGATTTTTGTCTCCAACTGACTTTCTCCTTGTACAAAATGTCTTCCAACTACTTTTTTAGATCCCATCTCTATCCTCTGTCTCTCTCCTCCAGAGTGCCTTGAGTTTCCTTCTCATCTAGCCCTTCAATTCTATCAATCATTTCTTGTTTCTTCTCTTCTATTCTCCCAAACTCCGTCAAGTTCCACTCCTTAATTTTTCCTTTTAGCATCTATAACTTCCTATGGACTCTCATTCCTTTCCAATTGGCTCTAGGCCTAGATGGGACAACCACATGTTCTCAAATCTAAAGGGTGTAGGTCCTAGGCTGAAGCTTCCTTCCTTATAGATGGTAATCGGCTAGTGGTCAGAGGTAGCTCTAGGTAATGCTCGGGACACTAATCCTCCCCAACGTTCTTCCCAATCCAAGGTAAACAGGAACCTACCTAGATTAGAACAAATTGGGTTTAGCTGCAAATTGGACCAGGTGAAGTTATGGTGTACTAAAGGAATTTCCTTAAGCTCAAAGGTATTGATAAATTGGTTAGATTTCCTCATGCTAGTATTAATTCTCTGTCTCTAGTTATGTCGGTAAAGTAAGAAAGATAGGATTTGATTGATTAAGAGATTTGAATAAATTTAGGAAGGATTAGATTTGAATAATTTTAGGAAAGTCATATCCTAGGATTAAGGGAAAGATTTAGTCAATCCCTGATTGCGAGAGATTCTAGGGGTCTGCCTTTCCTATCTTTTCTTATTTAAGTTGTATGCTCAACCTGTTTTTATCATCAATAAAGAAAATTCTCTTTTCTCTCTCCCTCTATATTTTGCCACATGGTATCAGAGCTTTAGGGTTCGATCATGAATTTTAAGGCTGCCATGGTTGGCTCTGGTTCAGCCTCTTCGGATGCTACCAGCGGTGTGACATCTTCGAAGGGAGGTATTCAGTCAGCGGCTATTTCTCTTTCTGAGAATTCTCTTCAAATTACCATTCACAAATTGAATGGAAAAAATTATCTTGAGTGGTCTCAGTTCGTGCAGTTGGGGATCGACGACAAAGGGAAACTCGATTATTTGAACGGCAAAGTGAAACCGCCAGCCACTGATGATCCAAAGTACAGGCAGTGGCGTTCTGAAAATTCGATGGTTACCGCCTGGTTGATCAACTCCATGGATCAGGTGGTTGGAAAACCATTCATGTTCCTGCCGACGGCTAGCGATGTGTGGGAAGCTGTTAGGGAAACCTATTCGGATTTGGACAATCATTCACAATTGTTCGAACTGAATACCCGAATGTGGAAGATGCAACAAGGTGAACGTGAAGTAACAGCTTATTATAATGAGATGATGGTTGTTTGGCAGGAGTTGGATTTATTTGAAGAAGAAGAATGGGAAAGTGCGAGTGACGGTGCTCGATACAAAAAGAAGATAGAAAGAGGCGGGTATTTGTTTTCTTGGCTGGCTTGGATAAAGAACTTGATGAGGTCCGGGGACGTATCTTAGGGCGAAAGCCCTTGCCGACTATAAGAGTTTTTTCAGAAGTGCGTAGAGAAGAAGCACGACGGCAAGTGATGTTGAAGAATGTTAGTGAAACAAAAACAGAGAATGAAGGGTCCGCTCTTGTGGCCCGAGGTGCAAACTTAGAAGGAGACAGACGAGGAGGAAAGCAGAGGCCTTGGTGTGATCATTGTAGAAAGCCATGGCATACTCGGGAAACCTGCTGGAAGCTGCACGGGAAACCGGCGGGTTGGAAGAAAAAATCAGGCAGTGACAACAAGTCAAGGGGAGATGTCCGTGCGTTTCAAGTAAGCAATTCGGATCCAGGGAAGCAATCATCCTCAGAGTCTCTTCCTTTCACAAAGGAACAAATAGAGCATTTATATAAAATGTTTCAATCTTAATCGTTAGGAAATTCTAACCCATCCTGTTCTCTAGCCCAGTCAGGTAATTTTTTCACTACAACCATTGCTTGTACCAAATCTAATGGCTCCTGGATATTAGATTCAGGTGCCACTGATCATATGACCGACACTTCGCAGTTCTTTTCTTCATATACACCCTGTGCAGGGAATCAAAAGGTTAAAATTGCAGATGGTTCCTTTGCTACTGTTGCTGGGAAAGGAACAGTGTCTATTTCTCCTTCTCTAAACCTTAAAGATGTTCTGCATGTTCCTAACCTATCATACAATCTCTTGTCTATCAGTAAACTAACCCTTGATCATAATTGTCGAGTTAATGTTTTGTCTTCTCGTTGTGAATTTCAGGATTTAACCTCGGGGGAGATGATTGGGGGTGCTAAACAGGATGGTGGCCTCTACCTCTTTAATAAAGGATCAACCTTTGGAAGGCAAGACCGACAGACTTGTTTTAGTTCTATCTCTGTTTCTAGTGACAGTGAAATTTTGTTATGGCATTATCGATTAGGACATCCTAGCTTTCAATATTTAAAGCATCTATTTCCCAAGTTATTCATGAATAAAAATCATTCAGTTTTTCAGTGTGAATCTTGTGAAATAGCAAAACATCATTGTGCTGTTTTTCAGTCTCAACCATATAAAAATCAAAACCATTTACCATGATTCACAGTGATGTTTGGGGTCCTTCTAGAGTGACAACTCTTTCTGGAAAACGTTGGTTCATTACTTTTATTGATGATCATACTAGGGTCACTTGGGTTTTCCTTTTAAAAGAGAAATTTGATGTTGAAACTGTGTTGAAAAATTTCTACAACATGGTTCAAACACAATTTCAGACTCAGATTAAAATTTTTCGGAGTGATAATGGAAAGGAATTGTTTAACAATGTGTTAGGGAATTTTTTTGTTGAGAAAGGAATTATACACCAAAGTTCGTGTAATAATACACCTCAACAAAATGGAGTGGCTGAAAGGAAAAACAAACATCTCCTTGAATTTGTTAGAGCTCTAAGTTATAAAACTAAAGTTCCTAAGTATCTTTGGGGAGAAGCCGTTTTAACAGCCACTTATTTGATTAACAGACTTCCTACACGAATTTTGGATTTTAAAACACCCATACAGGTTTTCACTGATTGTTTTCCAAACTCTTGGCTAGTGACAAACATTCCCTTAAAAATTTTTGGAAGTGTGGCCTTTGTTCATAACCATGATCCCAAACGTTCAAAACTTGATCCAAAAGCACATAAATGTATTTTTGTAGGCTATCCCACTAATCAGAGAGGTTACAAATGCTTTGATCCAGTTTTGAAAAAAGATGTTTGTGTCTATGGATGTCACCTTCTTTGAAGGAACCTCGTACTACAGCAACACCCATCTTCAGGGGGAGAGCCACACTAGTAAAGATGGTTTTTTAGATAGTTCTGATTTAATGTTTGAATTTGTCCATAATGATGTTCCTCACAACCGGTCACCGAAAGAAAGTGAAACAGAAAATACAAAATTAGTGGAAACAAATGAATTAAATATTGAAAATGTTGAGTCTACCAATGAACAACCTTTGGTAATGCCATCTAAAAATGAAAAAGCTGAAACAATAGAGATGCGTGCAAAATAGTATAAAGGCCTAGTATATTCAAGGGAATATCTAGCACAGAAAAGGAGAGGCACTATTCCGCAGCATCAACAAAAATCTTATCAGAGGTTGGATCATGAAATTCATGATAATTCTTCAAAGATTCCTGAAAATATTCCTCCAGGAAATTCTGATTCTTCTAGTCAGCTTGATCTTCCCATTGCTCTTAAGAAAGGTGTTAGGTCTTGTATAAAACATCCTCTGTCAAATTTTGTATCTTACAAAAATTTCACCTTCATATTGTGCCTTTATTTCACAAGTGTCTAGTGTTGTTAGACAGTTGTATGCCCTTAGCTCCAATCAGAATGATGTACATTATGAATTTATTGTAAATGAATAAAGTACATATTTGATTCATGTTCCTGTGGTGTATTTTTGTGTAATACCCTTTAACTGGACACTTATGAAACTCGTGTTAGTTTAGAATGTTCACAGCCGTTGGATAAGTCTGGGGAGATTTATCCTGCAAAGGCTGGCACTGGTGTGCTGCCAAGTGTTGAGGTGGCCTGTCTCAGCCGCCAGGGTGAGACCCAAGGCACATGCAGTGTAGGATTAATTGAATCTTTGAACCGGACCAGATTTCCAGTATTGCCCTGGACCTTGGAGATTGATGGGCAAAACTGGAAAGTTACACCTGACCCCTAGACTCGATTATGATACTACACTAGGTGTTGGATTGGGCTGTCTTTGATATGCCAATCAGTGAGATCCTTAGCGGGGGTCAAAACCTGGGTATGTTGGGACAGTCTGAGAATTCATCTGAGTGGGTGATCATAGTGATAGAATCAGCCCCTTTGTCGGACAAAGGTAATGATCGGGGATGCACTCTCTCTGATGGAAACCAAGACTGCTGGCAGCCGATTTCAATCGTTGAGATTTGTTTTGCAAAATATATTTTATATGAGATATAAAAGTATATATATTATGGTTTCCAAATGTTTGCAAAAGGTTTTAATTCCCGGGATCCATGTGAGTAGAGAGTGCAACACTGTTCCTTGCAACCGAGAGAGAGGTCCTCTCTTGTCGAGCAATGTTTGATCATTATGGGATGAGAGGTTAAGTATAAGGCCATTGAGGGTAATACCTGATGGGCTAATCTTGCATCTGCCCACAGTCCCTGGGTGTTACAAGGTGGCTTGGCCCAGGGACCACTTAGGGTAAGTGTTGGGCCCATAGAGCCCATGCGATGGGTATCAGGGGGTGCACTGTCCATAATAGTGTATTCGGCTAGGCCTTGTAACAAAGGTTGGGCTGAACCAATGTGGTTGATGTGTAGATCAATGTTTGGGTCCCACGCCATACAAGGAAGCCCAACTGGGCAGCAGTTTGGAAGGCTAAGTGAGCACATAACCCTATTGAGCCTAAAGCTCATTTCGAACTGGGCTGATTTGATCAGTTAAATAAGGGGCGAGTTCTGAGATTAGATTAGCAGATAGGATTGGGTCTTAACCCTATCCACTCAGAGAGTCCAGATCTAGATGTGATTCAGATCTGAAAACCTCCTAATGAGATTAGGAGAAGGCTGATCTAATCTGCAGATAAAATAAGGGTTCACCCTTATCACTTAAGGGAATTCTGATCCAAATATGATTTGGATCAGCAACTCCTAATAGGATTAGGAGCTGATCCCTTTAAGGTTATAAAAGGAGGAGGGGGCGGCAGCCTTTTGACACACTTCACATCCTGTCTTCAGTGCTGAAATCATAGAAGAGAGAATTCAGCTTTACTGCGCTAAATCTCTCTTGTCGCCTCCTTCCTGCCGCCGCCATATCTGCCAGTTCGATCTCCTGTTCTCAGTGGGAGTGATCAAGATCAGATCTTGATATCAGTTCTTTGTGAAAGGGCTGATTGGAAGAAGTGCTCACGTGCCATCCAGCTGATTCTTGTGAAGGATCTGGTTCGTTTGAAGAACGCTGTTGATTCTGCTCCATCCTGCACTGCGTCATATTCAATGGGAGCAGTTTTTGGTTCCTTCCTTGGGCGTGAACACCTCCATTAGGAGATACTATTTCTCCGTATCAGGTATATCCCTCTCCTACTGCTTTTGTTCAAATCTGATTTGGTTCTTGGTTCAAGATTGATCCTTGAAAAATATGATTTTTCTAAAATAGGGAATACGATTCCCAGTAGGATGGAGAGAAATTTTTGAAATTCGCCCATTCTATTCCGCAAGATTCAGGCATCCATACGATGGATATCTCATCCCTTCAAGTGTATCCATTCCTAACAGTATCCAGGAGGCTCTAAATGTTCCTGAGTAGAAAGAAGCTATTTTTGAGGAGATGAGAGCTTTGGAAAAGAATGCTACTTGGGAGAAAGTGGATCTACCGGATGGAAAGACAGTTGTTGGTTGTAAATGGGTGTTTACTCTAAAGTACAACTCAAATGGATCCTTGGAGAGATACAAGGCTCGCCTAGTAGCTAAAGGCTTTACTCAGACATATGGAGTGGACTACTCTGAGACCTTTTCTCCAGTGGCGAAGCTAAATACAGTTCGAGTACTCTTATCTGTTGCAGCTAATCTTGACTGGCCACTGAATCAACTGGATGTGAAGAATGCCTTTTTGAATGGAGACTTGGAGGAAGAAGTATACATGGAGCCTCCACCTGGTTTCACTGAGAAGTTTGGAACTAAGGTATGCAAGCTAAAAAAGTCTCTATATGGACATAAACAGTCTCCCAGAGCTTGGTTTGAAAGATTCACAAGGTTCGTTAAAAGTCAAGGATATAGTCAAGGACAATCTGATCATACTCTTTTCACAAAGAGATCCACCAAAGACAAGCTTTCGATTCTGATTGTCTACGTTGATGACATAATCTTGACTGGAGATGATATTGAAGAGATGAGCAGACTGAAGCAGAGCTTAGCCAAGGAATTCGAGATTAAAGACTTAGGCCAGCTAAGGTACTTTCTTGAATGGAAGTGGCAAGATCAAAGAAGGGCATTGTGGTTTCGCAACGAAAGTATATTCTAGATCTCTTGAAAGAAACTGGAATGAGTGGTTGCAAACCTTCAGACACTCCGATAGAAGTTAATGCTAAGCTTGGAGAAGTTAAAGATGGGTTCCAGTAGATACGGGTAGATACCAAAGGCTGGTTGGAAGATTGATTTACTTGTCACATACACGTCCAGATATTGCCTTCGCTGTGAGCATGGTGATCAATTTATGCACTCCTCGTATGAAGAACATCTTGAAGTGGTGTATCGAATACTTAAGTATCTAAAAGGCACACCAAGAAAAGGACTCTTCTTCAAGAAAAATGAGAAGAGAGGAATTGAGGTGTATACAGATGCGGATTGGGCAGGTTCGATTACTGATAGAAGGTCAACTTCGGGGTACTGCACATTTCTTGGGGGCAATTTAGTTACTTGGAGAAGAAAGAAGCAAAGTGTAGTTGCTAGAAGTAGTGCTGAGGCTGAATTCAGATCAATGGCTCAAGGAGTGTGTGAGGTTCTTTGGCTAAAGAGGGTTCTAGCGGATCTTAAGAGACTAGTGAGTTTTCCTATGAAATTGTATTGTGATAACAAGGCAGCTATCAGCATTGCTCATAATCCGGTTCTACATGACAGGACTAAACATGTGGAGATTGATAGACACTTTATAAAGGAGAAGCTTGAAGAAGGAATAATTTGCACTCCGTTTGTGCCAACAACGCAGCAAGTTGCAGATGTCTTGACTAAGGGCTTGTTGAGACAGCCATTTGAGCTTCAAGTTAGCAAGTTGGGCATGATAGATATCTTTGCACCAACTTGAGGGGGAGTGTCGGTAAAGTAAGAAAGGATTTGATTGATTAAGAGATTTGAATAAATTTAGGAAGGATTAGATTTGAATAATTTTAGGAAAGTCATATCCTAGGATTAAGGGAACGATTTAGTCAATCCCTGATTGCAAGATATTCTAGGGGTCTGCCTTTCCTATTTAAGTTGTATGCTCAACATGTTTTTATCATCAATAAAGAAAATTCTCTTTTCTCTCTCCCTCTATATTTCGCCACAAGTTATTTGTCTCTTCTGTGAATCTTATTACATTAAAATCTCCTCCAATACACCAAGGCCCTTCCCATAACCCTCTTATGTCACCTAATTCTTCCCACATCTCATTTCTTTCCCTATAGCTACTTGGTCCATAAACATTTGTCAAGACCCATTCAAAGTCATCCTCCACTTGTAGGAATTCAATTGAAATTGTGAATCTGCCTATCAGTTCCTCCTTGCCTTGTACTACCTCATTTCTCCACAAAATTATAATTCCTCCTGAAGCTCCCCATGAGGGTGACTAGGCCCAACTCAGCCCTCTAGATCTCCAAAGATTTCTAGCCCATTTATTGTCAAATTTTGCCAACTTAGATTCCTGTATTAATACTATGTCAGGGTTTTCTTTCCTAATGACCCCCTTTATTACTACTCTTTTCCTCGCACTCCCCAAGCCTCTAACATTCCAACTCAGAATTTTCATTTGAAATCACCTCGAATTAAGCCCAAGCTGGAAGACCTTATTACCTTTTCTTCTCTCCCCCCTCTCACTAAATTCCTTATCCCCCTTCACATCTAGTTTCAGTCTCTCAACTTCATTTAATTTTTTCTTTCTAGTTTTTTTAGGACCATCTGAATTTCTAATGAGGGCCTTTAGAGCATTCGGGTTTTTCAGTTTGCAGCCTAATTTCTCCACAAATCCTGTTACGGTTTCTATCTCTTCTCGTGTTATATCTTAGGTCTCCTTCCTATATTCTTGTTCCGAGTCTGGTAACTCCTTACCCTTTCCTTCCTCTCCATTTCCTTTGTCCTCCCATATACCTAGTGGCAGTTGTTCCGCCTTCCTCTTTAGCTGCTCAAAACTAGCACTTATTTGCTCCAAGATTATCTCTCCTCTTAGCCTCTCTTGCTCTTCCTCACACGTGAATCATAACAACACACCCTTTCATTTCTGGTTCTTTGTTGTCCGAACTGAGTTGGCACTCCTATCCCACAACTTCTTAGTTAGCTTTATGCATATTACAACCATGATTCATTATTTCGATATCGATGAACATTGTTCCATATAGAGTTGGAGAAATCCCAGAGATATTTCTCAAATTTTGCAAATAATTGGAAAATCTATAAAATTAGAAAATTTTCTAGAAGCATGGAATTAGTTAATAAATCATCAAGAGATTATTAGAAGAAATATAATTGCACATTTAAGGCTCAAAACCATAACAAAGAACTATATAAATCAAAGAGAAAAAATTAAGAGATTGTAGTAGATATGTTTCTCCTATCTCCCTTTTGGTCTTTAGCCATCTTCTCTTCTTTACATAGTTGTCAAGGCGACGCCTAGGCGGGCGCCTAGGCAACAAGGCGCCCTTGGAGGCTCGCCTTGCCCAGTCGCCTAGCAGTTTTGTGTACTGTCTTATAAAATACTTTTATATTGTTTCTTTTTTAAGATTATAATTATAAAATAGACATTATTAAACAAAAATATTCATTTTTTGTGTTTATAAACTAATTTCTTTTTATTATTTTCTTATTTGTTAGGGTTTAATCAACAAAAACAATGCTAACTGCTGTATTGAACCCTCAAAAACTTCAGAATTTGAACCAATAAGTAAGGGAAAAACTTAAAGTTTTGTCTAATCAACACATTTCTTCTTCGTCTTCTTCCACCTTTTCTTTTCTTCTTTTCCTATAACAAAAGTAGGGGTTCAGTCCCCATATTTTTTGAATTTTCTTTTCTTTCTTCTTTTCTTCTCATAAATATGTTGATTCTCTAGACAAAAAAATGAAGTTTATAATTGAAAATTATGGATAGTTATTAGGGAAAGGTGGTTATGGAACCTAGGGAACTACCTAGGATATGTATTTTTCACTTAAAAAATTCCATCGCCTAGGCGATGCCTAGGCACCCACCAAGGCGACTAGGCGACAAGGTGCCCCCCCCTGTCGCCTAGCCTCGCCTTGGCGCCTTGAAAACTATGCTTCTTTATATATGTCAATTATTTGCCATTTTAACTTTTGTCTTTATTGTTACTATATGTTTTGATTAGATTGAGAATACTCTTTTGTAATAATATGCAATTTCTTTTTCTTTTGAATCATAGTGACTTGGTGAATCATATCAAAGTAGCAAGCCAATACCAAATCACCAATTCCCTGCTAGTTCTTTTGGGAAAATATTTTTCAAAAATATGATGATTTTAATGAAATATTGAATTTTTTTAATAATATTCTAAAATTTTAAATTTTAAATTTTAAATATATAGTTAATCATTGAAATCTAAAATACAGCTGACATATCAGCAAAATATCAGGGATATCTGGAAAAAAAGATTCCCAGAAGATTTTGTATCACTACCTAGCAAATGGGGATATTTTGGGAATATATTGCCAAATATCGTTGTGAACCATGATTACAACTTAGCCTAATACAATTCTGCCCAATTGATCCCTTGTCTCGGTAATACATAACCAAACCATTTGTCGATCTCTTAAGTCTTAACCAGTTGGAAATTATACACCAGCTTACTTGCCAGCTGACTTACTTCCGTCATAGCATATCTGAATCTCCATATACCTTTCTTATTAGTCTTCATCTAACCTACTACTATCTTTAAGTCACCTTCAACCAATATAATCTCCAAGGGGAGTACCTTAATTAATCTCAACCCTTGGAGTAGGGCCAATACTTCAGCTCTCACCAAGTCATCATGGTTTAAAGGTCCTGAGAATAATGCAATTCCGTTGCCTTGCTCATTATAAAAGACCCTTCCACCACCTGAAGGCCCCAGGATTCCTAGAGAACATTTGTCAAAGTTCAACTTTATATTAATTTTTTTTGATAAATGACTTCAGAAAATTATGACTCGGTGAATTCCAAGCTGGTTGCATGTTTGGCCAAGCTGTTGAAGATGCAGCCACCAAAGACCATCCTCTAAAAATATTATTAACAGAATATGGTTCAAAAGTCATCAATTTCTTCACCCAATAAGACGCTTTAACCGTGATATATTCAATTAAACCTCCCTTTCTGTGCACCTTATCTCGAAATATTGTCGAACTCCCTTCCTCCTAGATAGTCCATATCAACACAGATCTCGTTTGGCAGGGGGGGGGGGGGGGGGGGTGGGGTTCCACCTGCCTGCAGCCAAAGAGGAGAGAAACCAATTCCAAATGCTACAAACTAAAGGATAGGAGACTACTAAATGGTGAATTTCCCCACATGCATTACTCAGAAAACATTTAGAATGTGAGAGACATCAGTTCGGTTGCACTGATCCATTCTAAATCTCTGTTACCAGAAAAAGGAAAAGGTTGAGCCAAGGGGAAGCCAAGGAAATTACACAGAAGAAAGATGCACAGGAGAATAGGCCAGATGGGTTGGCTACCCAGACGCAACTATCTTACGAAGACTCATTTAAGTAAAACCCCAGCAAAGGAGCGCAACAAATTTAGGACTATGGGCACCTAAGAATCCCCAAGTCCTTTATAGAAACCAAAATTCCAATTGGTGGCAAACTCTATTGTTTTAACACTCTATTTAACATATCCCTGGCAAGCCCCGTGTATCTTCAACCACTGAAGTGTAAAACAACGAGATTGATACAGAAAACTGAAATATAACCTGTTGAAGAGTGTAGATTGAATACTACAAATAAAACTTAAACAAGTCAAAAGATTGTTCTAATAAAATTAATATAGTAAGATTCAACATCATAATCATCTAAATCCTGTCCCCACTATATGGAGTCATCTACATGAATCCAGTTTCACCATTTCATTCTGTTCAGTTCCATAAACATCATTAAATTATGGGTGCTTAAGTCATTTCTTATTACTTCCACCCAAGTCCTTTTCGGTCTGTCCCCAACTCTTCTAGCACCTTCAACTTGCAACAGATTGCTTTTTCTAACAGGTGCTCTGGATGGCGCTCTATGCACATGACCTACATTTATGATATTTACTGTAATAAATGTAGTAACACTACCTACTATAAAAAGCTTTACATAAGCATTTCAATAAAGAATAAAACAAAATCATCAGTGACTGAAAGAAGGCCTGCAGGCCCTGCTCGCACAACTTTTTTTATGAGTGACCTTAATCTTTTGTTTACCTTTTGTAAGTATAAAGATATACAAAGAGGGGGGAAGCCAAAAAGACCACATACAGTATGCAGCTCTCTACACCCAAATACAAACTACAAAGTCTCACATAGTAAAAGAGCCACCATAGAATATAGCACATCATAAAGTAATAAAGAACTGAAACACAAATTTTTAACTATAACCAAATTGAAAGAAGAAAACTACCAAATCAACTATTTTACAACAATCTTCCACTTAGATGTTAGATAATTTTCAAGATGCTCTCCAAGAAATCAATGAGAAATCTAACATTATATGATTACCCATCAGCATCCACTCTCTCTGAAAATCCATATAGAGGACTGTTTGGTTCAAGGGGTGAATCACAGGAGTCATTCTCTGCAGAGTCACTCTCTCCTGCAGAAGCAATATGGGACATGACAATTGCCTTGGTTGAACATGGTATTAGTTGCCCAGGAAACCTCATAAGATCAACGAGTAATTCCACCGAATTCAACACAACTATCACAGACATATGCTTATATGAGTCTGCACGCTCAATAGCTCCATCACTAGGCAGACCCTGACAAAGTGAACAGACAATTGATGATTCTTGAGAAATAATGGTTGGCAATGAAAAATACTGGAAAAAGACCCTCCACCATGAAATAATAGACACCAAGACTAGAAAAATATTCGAGATATTTACAAGAAAGTAGATGAAATAATATGAGTAATTCAAACTAAAAATAAAGAAAAACCTTACCACAATAAGCTTACTCTCAAGACCTACAGTATCTGCAAGAACTTTGAATAGGATCGCTCGAGGATGACAAGAACCGTGCTTTATTTGTCCCAAGAGCTGGACACCTCGATTCTCTGAAGCATGAGAGATGTCCTCAACAGAAGTTTTTGCTGGACTTAGTTCTGAATTTGGTCGTTTATAAATATCAGAAACCTGCACAAGAGAACATTGAAGCATGCAAGTAAACACTAGTTATATGTACAAATTCCCTGTAATGACAAAGATGTAATTATTAACCTATATTAATGTCTATATTTGTTAGAAGTTGTACTGCAAGCAGGTGTATGTATGTCTTTTCAGTTCAGTTATGAGTCAGTTTTATGTAAGGGTAGTTCTTTCATTCTACCCCCATTATTTTCATTACAAGCTAATTGATTCAGGGGAGAGAGTTTTTTATCTGTCCACCAATTTCTTATTTATCTCGTGTTTGATCCATTAGAACAGCATCATGTGTTGCCTTTTCTCCAAACTCCCTCCCCAAATTAACCCCCTATTCCAAACTATCTCCAGTTGATAGTTGATACATCCATGAAGTAAGACAATGCGCACATTCTATATATTACTAATAGAATTCTCATAGCTTCTTAGGAACCACCTCCATCCCTTGAGAGAAAACAACCAAAGAATACTCATGACAATCTGTTCAGTTGTAAGATTCAAGGTTGAGTTGGGTAGAATAAGAAGAAGAGAAGAGAGAGCCCCTACTTTGGGCACCCAAATACAAATAGATGAAAACGACCAAAAGGCCCCTGCATTACATATTCTCAACACTAACCCTCAAGCTGAGCATAGATATATATGCAGTGAACATGTAGGCATATCTCTCCATTGGCTTTCTTCTCTCTTGTGAAGATATATCTTGATGTACATTATTAGTATAGCCCTTGTTGTACAGTATAGTATTCTTATTATTTTATTTGTTCTTTCTATCTTTCATCCCTATAAGGGCATTCTTGTAACTGGACAATCTTTCATATCCTTTAATATAAAGAGGCTCTTTGGGGTGGGGGTCGATTATTCTTGACACCCCTAATCTGCTCTCTCTCTCTTGTTCTCAATTCGGTTCACATGGTATCAGAGCAGGTTGCTCTCTGATCCATTTCTCCTCTTTTTCTTGATCACTTGAGAACTATTATCAGTGTCGATTGGTTCTGGACTGTTTTGATCTTTCTAGGAACCATTTCTCAGTATTCTGCGCATCTAGTAAGAGAGATTTCGTTAGATCTCTCTCGTTTGACATCAGTTTTCCGTAAGATTTGAAAGGAAGTGTCGCCTAGCCCTCCTCAACATATTCTGAATTTTTCATTGAGATCTGTTAAGTTTTGAGAGAGATCTATACATCTCTTCTGGGCAGCTATGTCCAGACTTTCCTTTTCTAGACTGTGTATCCAGTCAGTGTTTCAAAAGGCACGCCTGAGGCACAAGGCGAGGCGTTTTCGAGAGTTGGCGCCTCGCATGGGTCAAGGCAGCTACACTTTAGTAAGGCGCTCGCCTCTGCGCCTAAGGCGTGTGCCTCAGACCAGGCGCCAGGCGGTCTAGGCGCGCGCCTATGTTTGGTTGCCCTTTGTTTTTTTATTTGTTTTTAAATTGAGTTTTATAGATAGATAGATTATAATCATATATGTATAGATTATTTCCTTTTATGTGCCAAAATGGTTGGGATATGGTATAGCAAATATGAAAGAAAATCACGACCCTCTCAAGAGAAAAAAACTTGCCATGCAAGGCTTATCAGACTCCCAGTATCAATCGAAGTCTCGAGCCCTCAGCCCCCACGTTCTTCTTAGATCAACAAGTTCAGGCCATCTCTCAATCGAACAACCACCTTCGAAGTTCTATCAGAGGCCACCTCTCAGTCAGATGACCAACTGCAACGTTCAGGCTTTCAGCAATCAGCATCAGGTATTTGTTTCTTCTTTTTTTACACTGAAAACAGGGGTTCCGCCCGCCCCCTTGTTCTTCTTCTTTTCTTCTTCTTCTTCTTTTCTTCTTCTTCTCCTTCTCCTTCTTCTTCTTCTCCTCCTTCTTCTTCAGTTCTTCTTCTTGTTCACAGAAAAACAGGGACTCCGCCCACTCTTGTTTTTTCTCATTGTCTTTCTTCTGAAATATTTTTACAGTGAAACAGGGGTTCCGCCCCCTTCTTCTTCTTCTTTTCTTCTTCTCCTTCTTCTTTTTCTTCTCCTTCTTCTGTTCTTCTTCTTGTTCACAAAAAAACAGGGGCTCCGCCCACTCTTGTTTTTTTTTTCATTGTCTTCTTCTTCTTCATTGTTTTTTTCATTGAATTTGAAAACAATATTTTTTTATCAGCAGCAAATATTAGTTTGAATTTGAAAACAGTAAAACAGGGCTCGACCCCTTTCTTTTTTTATTTTTAGTTTTTTCTTTGCTTCTTTCTTCCCCAACTTTCTTCTTCTTCTTCTTTTCCATTCTTTTTTTTACACGAAAACAGGGCTCCCAGCCCCGGCTCTGTCTGAACTTCTGTTTCAGACTTTCAGTTCAGTTCAGTTCAGTACTTCAGTTTTCTATTTTTGTTGCATTATTTTCTGAACTTCTGGTTACAGAAATACAGAATACAGATTGAAGTATTGAATGAACTTTCAATAAAAATAAAAGAAAGAAATTTAGCATTACTGATTTCTATTTCGGTATTTCCTTGGTTAGCTATTTTAGTTGATTTGTTTTTTTTATTATATATTTTTATTTTGATTGATTATAAAATATTAATTTAGTTTCCTCTTTTTTTTTGTACAACTAGATACGGATGAAGGCAATACTTCTCATGAAACTAGTAGTGGTAGGAGATCCAGCATGAAAGTATTGCTCTTTACAAGACCCAAAAAATACAAATTCAGTCACTTGCAAATTCTGTGGAAAAGTGACTAATGGAGGAATTTATAGGGCAAAAGAGCACATTGTTGGTGATAGGAGAAATGTTAAAGGATGTATCAAGTGCCCTAAAGAAGTTAGGGAAGAAATTTTGGGATATATGCAAAAGAAAAGAACGATAAAAGAGAACATGATGATGGAAGAAAGGGATAGAATCCCTGATTTTGATGATCATGATAATATGATTGAAAGTGAAGATGATGATGACGAAAGGAATGGTAGGATCCATCGTATGGACGCCAAAACTGTTGCGGAATGGGTGGGCGAATTTCAAAAACTTCCTACCTTCCTTCCAACTAGGAATCGCATTCCCTGATTTTAGAATCAAAATTCAAGGATGCTACTTGAACCAAACCAGACCAAATTTGAACCAGAAGAGAAGGGAGTGATTATACCTGATCCAGAGAAGTAGTGTCTCCCAACGTTGGTGTTCACGCCCAAAGAAGATCCCAAGATCAGCTCCCACTGAAGATGACACAGTGATGATGGAGCCGAACTAGTAGTGTTCGTCCCACGAACCAGGTTCTTCTAAAGAACTCGATGGAAGACTGTGAGCACCACACGGACAATCAAGAACCTTTCTTGATTTTCTCTAACTGAGAACTCGAACTGGCAGAAAAGGTGGCGGCGGCTGCTGGAGGAGAATGCTAGAGAAGAAAGTGGCGAACTGCTATTTTTTCCTCTAGGGTTACTTGAGATCCTATCTCAAGAATGCAGTGTGGTCTACTGAAAACACCAAGGGTTCGAATTCAAGTAATTCGAAATTAGGGTTTTCCCCCTCTTTCTTAGTGAATAAGAAAACCTCCTAATCATATTAGGAGTTGCCCTTATCCAAATCAGTATTTGGATTAGGACTCTTCTTAATCTTATCTGTAGATTAGATCAGCTTTTGGGCTTAACCTAATCTCAGATCCACCCCTTTAAGTGACTGATCAAATCAGCCCAGATCGAAATGGGCTTTAGGCCCAATATGTATCAAGTGCTCAATAGTCTTCCAAACTGCTGCCCAGTTGGGCTTCTTTGTATGGCATGGGACCCAAGCATTGATCTACACATCCGCCACATGGGTTCGGCCCAGCCTCTATTACAAGGCCTAGCCGAATTCACTGGAAAGCCCAGTGAACCCCTGAGCCCATCACAAGGACCCCATGGGCCCAACACTTACACTAAGTGGTCCCTGGGCCAAGCCATCTTATAAAAACCCAGGGACTGTGGGCAGATGCAAGATTAGCCCATCAGGTATTATCCTAAATGGCTTTACACTTAACCTCTCAGCCCATAATGATCAAGCACTGCCCGACAAGAGAGGACCTCTCCCTCGGCTGCAAGGAACAGTGCTGCACTCTCTACTCACATGGATCCCAGGAATTAAAACAATTTACAAACATTTTGAAACCATATGTAAGTATATATCATATATATAAATTTTGCAAAACAAAATTCCAACGATTGAAATCAACTGTCGGCAGTTTGGTTTCCATCAGAGAGAGTGCATCCCCGATCATTACCTTTGTCCGACAAAGGGGCTGATCCCGTCACTATGATCACCTACTCAGATGAATTCTCAGACTGTCCCAACATACCCAGGTTTTGACCCCCGCTAAGGATCTAACTGATTGGCATATCAAAGACAGCCCAATCCGACACCTAGTGTAGTACCATAATCGGGTCTAGGGGGTCAGGTGTAACATTCCAGTTTTGCCCATCAATCTCCAAGGTCCAGGGCAATACTGGAAATCTGGTCCGGTTCAAGGGTTCAAGTAATCCTACACTGCATGTGCCTTGGGTCTCACCCTGGCAGCTGAGACAAACCACCCCAACAGTTGGCAGCACACCAGTGCCAGCCTTGGCAGGATAAATCTCCCCAGACTTATCCAACGGCTGTAAACATTTAAAACCAACACAAGTCTCATTAAGTGTCCAGTTTTAGGGTCTTACACAGAAGCATACCACACAACATGAACCAAACATGTACTTTATTTATTTACATTAAATATCAAAAGTACATCAAAACTGATTTTAGCTAAGGGCATACAAAACTGTCTAACAGATGATGTACAGGTTTGTGGTGTTGGTGGTAGTTCTAGTTCATGTCCTAGGCCTTTTACATCTGTTGGATCAAGTTCCAAGCCACCCATTAAAAGACAAAAAGGGCCTATGGATAAGTTTTTGACAACACCTAGTCCGGAGCAAGTTGTAGAGATGAGAAGGGAACAAAAAAGAATGAAACAAACCACCATCATTGAAACATAAAACAAAGAAGGGAGGGAACAAGTTTGCATACATATTGTTAGGTGGTTATATCAAGCGGGTATTCCCTTAAATACCATTCGCTTGAAAAGCTTTGAAGCTATGGTGGAAACAATTGGGCAATTTGGGCCTGGATTAAAGATCCCAAGTTATTATGAAGCAAGGGTTCCTTTCTTGAAAAAGGAGGTTGAATACACAAAGACATTATTATAGCATCATAAGGAGGTTGAATACACGAAGCAAGGATTCCTTTCTTGAAAAAGGAGGTTGAATAAACGAAGACATTATAACAGCATCATAAAGAGGCATGAGAAAAGTGGGGGTGTTCTCTAATGTCCGATGGATGGACTGACAGAAAGGATAGAACCCTAATCAATTTTTTGGTCCATAGTCGTGTTGGGACGATGTTCATAGAAAGCATCGATGCATCGGGTGATATAAAAACAGTTGATAAATTGTTTAATTTACTTGAGAAGATGGTTGAGAGGATTGGTGAAAAGAATGTCATTTAAGTGATTACCGATAATGCTTCAAACTATGTTTTGGCAGGTAAATTTTCTAACTTGTTTTTTTTTTCTTTACAAATTATAACTTTTACTTAGTTTTTATTGTCTTATTTCTAAAATTATTATTTTTGTGTTATTACGAAAATATTTGATGGCTAAGTATCCTCATTTGACTTGGACACCATGTGCTGCCCATTGTATGGATCTCATTCTGGAAGACATTGGCAAGTTAACTATTGTCAAGAGGACTATTGAGAGGGCTATAGCACTAACGGGATACATATACAACCATCCAGGCCTATTAAACTTGATGAGAAAGTTTACAAGTCAAAGGGAATTGATTAGGCCGGCCAAAACCCGCTTTGCTACTTCCTATCTTACATTACAAAGCATTTTTAAGCAAAAGAGGAACTTGAGGGCGATGTTCAATTCTATTGAGTGGAGTGATAGCAAGTGGGCAAAGGAAGCCAAGGGTAGAAGGGTTGCAGAGACAGCAATGATGCCTTCATTTTGGAATAACATTGTATATATTCTTAAGGTATGCAGCCCTCTTGTTCATGTCTTACGCTTGGTAGATCGTGAAAACAAGCCGGCTATGGGTTACATCTATGAGGCTGTTGATAGAGCAAAGGAAGCAATTCTGAAGGCATTTGATGGTAAAAGGGAAAAGATATCAGAGATTTTTGAGATTATTGATAGGAGATGGGATTGTCAGCTCCACCAACCATTGCATGTGGTTGGTTTCTACTTAAACCCTGAATTTTATTATGATGATGCGGAAAGAATTGATTCAGATGAAGAAATTATAAATGGCCATTATAAAGTAATTCAGAAGTTTGAAAGTGACAAGAACAAGTTGAATACAATCATTGATTAATTATCAAGGTATAAGAATGCAGAAGGGATTTTTGGTAATAACATGGCTATTTGGCAGAGAAAGATAAAAGCATCGGGTAAATATTCATAATTTCATATATAGTCAATTAATATTTGTTTTTAGTTATTTTAATAATTGCTATTTTTATTTAGTAAATTTGCTCATTTAGTTAATCTTTATATTTTTCATCTGATTGGTGGACAGCATTTGGTGCTTCAGCTCCAAATCTACAAAAAATTGCTATCAAAATTCTTAGTTTAACATGCAGTGCATCTGGTTGCGAGCGGAACTGGAGTGTGTTTGAGCATGTATGTCTTTAATAAATTTACTTGTGTAATTTATCTTATATTTATATTTTACATTTAAACTTCAAATTTTTTAGTAATTCAGTGCTATTGTATGAATTCACAGATTCATACCAAAAAGAGGAATCGCTTGGATCAAAAGCGACTAAATGATTTGGTGTTTATTAAGTTCAACCAGATGCTGAAAGAGAATTTTGATTCCCGCAGTTACACCAATCCCATCTCTCTAAAAGATATTGATGAAAGTAATAAGTGGTTATTGGGAGAGATGGATGGGGCTGAAGATGACTTGGTACTTGATGATGGTGATTCATTGACATGGGGAGATATTGATGAAGAGCAACTAAGATATACAAGATCTAGAGGCTTAAGCTCAACTTCACAGTTACGAGCCAAGTGGCCCAAGGCAACCAATTCCAGAAGACCTAGCACATCAAATTCCCAATTTCATTTGGAAGATGAAGATGAATTTGACATAGAAGAAACAGAAGAAGAGAATATCGATGATTACAAATCTGATGAGTATGAAGATGATATGGAATTTCCAAATGATGAGGAAGAATGAATGCTGGAATCTTGAGGAAAAAAGAATCAAGAATGGATCAATGGATCAATGGACATATGAGAATATATGATTTTGAGATTTTGTATAGGCAGTAAACTTGCTTTTTGTATAGGTTATGCAATGCTGGAATGATGATTGATGAAAGAACCTTTTTTTATATTAGAAAATTGATATTGCATATTTAAATATTTAATATATAGCTTGTTTTTTGAAATATTTTTCAAATCTGATTCCTTGCTTATTACAATAAATGATTAATTTTTATATTGATTTTGTTACGTGTGAGTGTAACGGTGTGAGCCATGGAGAGGATAATGATACCAAGAGGTAAGTGTCTTTTAAGTGTTAACTTCATTAATGCTGATTATCTAATGTTGTATAGGACCATAGGTTGTGCTCATATTGTCATATACTCATATTCTTTAATTCAGTGTTAACTTCATTAATGCTGATTTCTTAATTCTGTACTTAACTACTTATTGCATATTTTCCTGATTAACCAATTGAATCATTGCTGATTGCATATTCTTTAATTCTTTTATATTTAATGCTGATTGCATTTTGCATATTCTATAATTCTTTTATATTTAATCATGCTGATTTCATAATTTTTATATTGAACCATTGCTGATTTCATACTTTATCAGTTTATGGGTTTATCTCTAATTTTTATTTCTGTAGATTCAAGATTGATCATTTCCTGATTCTTTAACTTCAGATTTCTGATAAGCTGATTACATTACCTCTAATGAGTAATATCTAATAATTTAAGTATCTAATTCTAACCAATTGAGCTAATAATTAAGCAATTAACTTTGTTTTTTGATATTTTCCTGATTTCTTACAATTTTTACATGTTTTTTTCTATTTTTTTAGTTTTTTTTTTTATTTTGTGCACCTTTTTTAAAAAGGCGTGCGCCTCGCCTTGCGCCTCAGGCACATTTGGAACCTGTCACTTTTTGTGCGCCTTTCGCTTTTAAAACACTGTATCCAGTTTTCTCCTATTGCTAGATTTTGGACAATCTCTGGTGATAGTAAGGGGTTTCTTTTCTCAGTTTTTGACTCTCTCGGATTGGATTATTACTTATCTTGCTTGCTTTGATCAGTTTTTTACTTCAGACTAGTTTTTTTTGGACTATTGCCGAACCCTCTCTTTGCTGTTTTTATCTTGTAATTGCTTCAGATAGAGGGGATATTATTCCTGTGAAGATGAATGGACAAAATTATGGGATGTGGAAATTCCATTTTGATTTTTATGTTGAAGGGAAAGGTTTGGAAGGACACCTTAATGGGACTGTCACTAAACCAACTGAGACCGAGGTCAAAGCCTTACAACAATAGAAACTGGATAACGGCAAGCTTGTTTCGTGGATTCTTAGTTCTATTAATTATCATATTTCTGTACCTATGAGAAGAATGAAAACAACCTATGAAATGTACATATCTGGAGAAAGTTTATCAACAGTCCAATATATCTAAACAATATCAAATAGAATCAGAGATATTTGCCTACAATCAAGGAGATAGAAGGATACAAGAATATTATTCAGATTTTTTTTTGATTTGTGGGCTGAATACGAAATCATCCATATTGATCCATCAGACTAAACAGAATGTGTGAAATATCTCCAGAAACACTTTGAGAAGAGAAAGGTAACTCAGTTTTTGATGAGGCTTAGACCTGAATATGAGATAATCAGGTCCAATATTCTGAGTAGGGGAACACTTCCAGATCTAGATTCTATTTGAAGGGAACTACCAAAGGAAGAGACTAGGCTTCTCAATGCAGTCGGATTTGATGGAAAGATGACTAAAGTTGGGGCTGAAACAGCTTTTGTTGCTCAGGCAAGAAATCAACCTCCAAGGACTTCTCCAATACCCAGTGTTATGAGTGCAAGGGTTTTGGACATATTGCCTCTCATTGTAAGAAGAAGAATGTGTGCACCTATTGCAAGCAACAAGGTCACATCATTCCAGATTGTCCAATATGACCAGCTAAGGTTTTCAGAAAAAGACTCAACCCTGGGCTTATTAGGTAACAGATGGACAGGTAACTGACATTGTTTCCACCAAGGGCGATTCTTCAGTGAAAAGTGATTCAACTAGTGCTATGGATGAAGAAAAGGTTCGGCAATTGGTATCCTCTACTTTCTCTGCTATTGGCTTGTCTGGTAAGTTCTTTGCATATTGTTCTTCCCCTTCACATGCTTGGATTATAGATTAAGGTGCCACCAATCATATGACAAGTACCTAAATCAACCAAATCCATCTACTAGGACTCACCATAAATACATTGTTACTGCCAATGGTGAAAAGTTAGACATTATTGGTAGTAATGACGTATCCCTTAAACTGTCACACACTAGATCCTTCCCTCTCTCAAAAACCCTCTTAGTACCCAACCTTACTACTAATCTGATTTCTGTTGGTCAACTTGTTGATGAAGGAAATTTTCTCACCTTTTCTCATGATGGTTGCTTGATACAGGACCAGTACACTAGGAAGGTGAAGGGGAAGGGGCGTAGGCTGGGCCGTCAGTTTGCTCTAGAGTTCAGAAGCCTCAATCAAGAGAATCCTCGGCTTTTCTTAGTTCTTCTATGTTTGATTCTCTGTTGAGTTATAGAAATAATGTTTGGGATTTATGGCATAAATGATTGGGTCATCCAAATTCTCAAAAGTTGAAGGTTTTGTTTGATTCCAGTTTAATTAAAAATAAAATTCTCCTGTTCGTACTTTTGATGTTTCTTGCATTGCTTGTTATTTGAGTAAAAGTCATGTTTTACCTTTTCTTCACACTTCTAAGCATGCCACTACAACTTTTGAGATAATACATAGTGATGTTTGGTCTACTTCTATTACTTCACGACTGGGATACAAAAACTTTGTATTGTTTATAGATGATTGTACCAGATACACTTTGATTTATTTTCTACGACACAGATCAGAGGTCTTTGCAACATTTAAATTATTCCATACTATGGGGCAAACTCGTTTCAAGTGTAATGTGAGTATCCTCCGTTCAGATTCAGGGGGAGAATATAGAGACGGAGACTTTCAGGAGTTATGGAATTCAATCTCAGCGTAGTTGTCCAGACACTCCACAACAGAATGGTGTAGCTGAACGAAAGAATGGACATATCCTCAGTGTGGTGTGGACATTACTATAGGAATCCCGCTCTGACTTTGTTTTGGGTAGAAGTAGCCACTACAGTTGTGTATTTGATCAACTATCTTCCTTCTTCTGTTCTCGGCAACACTTCTCCCTTCCAAAAACTTTTTGGTCATCCCCTAGATTTCTCTAATCTTCATGTTTTTGGTTGTCTTTGTTTTGTACATCTTCCTGTTCGTGAACGTTCTAAATTAACTGATCAGTCTGCTATGTGTGCCATTGTGGGATATAGTCCTAGCCACAAAAGATTCTTGTGTTATGACCCTGTTATTCGTCGTATTTGGATTTCACAGAATGTTGTATTTCTTGAACATATTTCCTTCTTTGCTGGAATTGCTAGACTGTCTGCTCCTATCTCTGTTTTGCAGGAATTTGATTCAGATAACACTCCTACTTCATCTACTGAAAGAGATCTTCTCGTTTTCACCCGCAGGCGGCCACGTGTCCCAAATCCTGAGCCTACAACCCCCCTTCCACCCGGTCTAGAGAATCCTCCTTTCGCAGCTCCTGTAAGTGACATTTCGCCCCAAGATCCTCCTATTTCAGATGATAGTTCTTCTATTTCACTTCGTCGTTCTACTCGTATTTCTCGACCTCCTGACCGCTATGGTTTTCCTTCAAGCCATAGTTCCTTTTTTGCTATACTTTCTTCCACAGATATTCTAGTTCTTATCAGCAAGCCATTAGAAGTCCTCATTGGGATCTTGTACCTGCTCCTCCAGATGCTTTTATTGTTGGAAGTCGTTGGGTTTATACGATCAAACTGAAATCAGATGGTTCTCTTGATCGATATTGTAATCTGAAGTGCTATACTCGAAGTAGCAAGAAAGAAAAGAGAATGACAGAAAAGAATAGAATGTCGAACTGTACTAGCCAGTCGATCAGTTCTTTATTTATAGATGAATATAGTACAAGGTACAAGAAATTACTGGGATGCCCCTGATTAGTGATGGGACACCCAGATGACTTAAATCATTAAACAGGATTAGGCCCATTAACACAAGCCCAGTTACAAGATAAGTTAAACATAAGAATGGGCTAATAAGAACACTTATCAGCCGAACATAACTCTAACATTCTAACACTCCCCCTCAAGCTAAGCATAGATATCAATCATGTTTAGCTTGCCAAGTATGTCCCTGAACTTCGTTGATGCCAGCCCTTTAGTTAATACATCTGCAATCTGCATCTCTGATGGAGTATAAGGCACACAGAGTTCTCCTGAAATAATTCTCTCTCTGACAAAGTGTCGATCAATTTCAATATGTTTTGTCCTGTCATGCTGCACAGGATTGTTGGCAATGTTGATAGCAGCTTTATTATCACAGTACAGCTTGAGAGGACTATCTGTCTTGATACCAAGCTCATTAAGGAGAGTCCTGAGCCATAAGAGTTCAGCAACCCCGTGTGCCATAGCTCGGTATTCTGCTTCTGCACTTGATCTAGCCACAACATTCTGCTTCTTACTGCGCCATGTGACTAGGTTTCCTCCCAAGAATGTACAGTAACCTGAGGTTGATTTTCTGTCTCCAACAGACCCAGCCCAATCAACATCAGTGTAGGCTTCAATTTCAAGTCTGCTGTTTTTTCTGAATAAAATTCCTTTCCCTGGGCAAGTCTTCAAGTATCTGAGGATTCTTTCCACTGCTCTCATATGAGGGGTCTTTGGTGAGTGCATGAATTGACTGACAACATGTACTGCATAGGCAATGTCTGGCCGAGTAAGGGATAAGTATATCAGTTTTCCTACCAATTTTTGGTACCTTTCCTTATCACAGTATTCCTCACCCATTGATTCTTGTAATCCATGGCTTGGTTCTATTGGAGTGTCTGCTGGCCTGCACCCCATCATGCCTGTTTCCTCTAGGAGATCTAGCACATACTTTCTTTGACATATGTAGATTCCATCTCTTGATCTAGCAACTTCAATTCCAAGAAAGTATCTCAGATTTCCCAGGTCTTTGATCTCAAATTCTGAAGCTAAGAACTCCTTCAGCCTCTTCATCTCTCTCACATCATTTCCAGTAATCACCATATCATCCACATACACAATGAGTGCTGTAAGTTTGTCATCCTGTCTCCTTGTAAACAATGTATGATCTGCACTGCTCTGAGTGTACCCTACTTTCTTCATGGCCAAACAAAGTCTCTCAAACCATGCCCGGGGAGATTGCTTCAAACCATATAATGCTTTCCTTAGTTTACATACCTTCTTTCCAACATCATATCCAGGTGGGGGTTCCATGAACACCTCTTCATGAAGATCACCATTTAGGAAGGCATTCTTCACATCCAGCTGATGAAGTTCCCAAGAGAATTTTGCTGCTAGTGACAGTAGAACCCTGATTGTGTTGAGCTTTGCTACTGGGGCAAAGGTTTCCTTGTAGTCAATTCCTTCCTTTTGTGTAAACCCCTTTGCCACGAGTCTGGCCTTGTACCTCTCAACTGACCCATCTTCCCTGTGCTTTACTGTGAATACCCACTTGCACCCAACAGTGCCTTTCCCTTCTGGCAGGTCCACCAATTCCCATGTCCTTGCTTTCATTAGGGCTTTCATCTCCTCATTCATGGCTTCTTTCCACCTTGGATCAGATGCCGCCTCTGAATACCTGGAAGGGACACATACAGAGGAAAGAGCAGACACAAAGGAATGATAGGCAGGGGATAAGTGTGAGTAAAAAACATAATCGGCTATGGGATGCCGAGTGGTACAAGAACGAACAGGCTTACGGAGAGCAATAGGAAGATCCAAATCTGAATTGAGTGAATCAGAATTACCTTGGATTGCAGAGACAGATTGATCTGAGTTCAACTGGTTGCAATCATGAGGTTGAGGGGCCTTCTTCCTTCTATTGTATGTAAGTATCTCTTTCTCTTGTTTACTGGAACCTTCAGAAGTATCAGCCGAATCTGGAGAAGCAACTGGCACAGTGGAAGTCTCACTAGGTTGACCTGGAATGTTATAGCTAGTAGTAGTGGAAGGTGCTGAAATGGAAACAAAAAAGAAGGGAGAATGAGAATCCTCTTCCAACCCACTACTCTCCCCCTGAAGAGGATTCTGAGAAGACCCGAAATAGGATTGAGACTCAAAAAAGGCTACATCCCTGGTGACATATTTTTTCTTGGAGACAGGATCATAACACTTATACCCCTTCTGCATAGGAGAGTACCCCAAAAATATTCCCTTTGTAGCCTTAGGATCCAGCTTGGTCTTCTTTGGATCTTTCACATGTATGAAGCATGTACAACCAAAAACCCGCGGGGGAAGAGGAAATTCTGGAAGAGTGGGACACAAAACAGAGAAAGGGGTCTTCATACCCAGTACCTTAGATGGCATCCGATTTATCAGGTATGATGCAGTGAGAACAGCTTGAGACCAATATTGCTTGGGCACATTGTGCTGGAAAAGAAGGGCTCGAGCTGTCTCCAATAGATGTCTGTTCTTGCGCTCAGCGACCCCATTTTGCTGAGGGGTGTAAGCACACGATGATTGATGTAACATGCCTGCATCTTCCATGAATGAGTTCAGGGATCTTTCAAAGTATTCAGCTGCATTGTCTGAACGGAATTGCTTGATCTTTTTATCAAATTGTGTTTCAACCATCTTGCAAAACATCATAGTTATCCGGGGAACTTCTTCACGTCCTTTCAACAGATAAATCCAAGTGCACCGAGAATAATGGTCAATAAAACTGATGAAGTAACGGAAGCCATCAATGGAAACAATGGGTGAAGGACCCCAAACATCAGAATGAACCAAGTCAAAAGGGGCTTGAATTTCATTACTAGAAATTGGATACATTGATCTACATTGTTTTGACATTTGACACACATCACAAATTAAACTCTGACTCGAAATGCCCTTACATAATTCGGGAAACAACATTGCTAAGGAAGAAAAGGACAAATGACCTAGCCTAGCATGCCACAAGTGCAGCCTAGCTATTGACTCCACACTCTCCGGACTAGTAGTAGAAGCTTGCATGGCTGAGCTGACATCTTCATCAAAGTAGTAGAGGCCCCCATACTCATGACCACTCCCAATCGTTTTCCTCGTCAATCTGTCCTGGAAGACACAATGAGAAAGAAAGAAAGTCATACTGCAGTTCAAGTTTTTTGTAAGCTTTGAAACAGACAATAGATTTGAGGTAAGACTAGGAACATGTAGGACTGATTTAAGAGAGAGATCCTTGCTTAGGTCAACCACCCCCTTTCCAGAGATGGTGGAGAGGGACCCATCAGCTACTCTCATCTTATCCTGGCCAGACAACAAATGATATGTGGAGAATAAGGAGGACATATGTGTCATATGGTCAGTGGCTCCGGAATCAATCACCCAAGAGGTAGAATTAATGGAACTAGATGCACTAAATGCAGAGGCTGTACCTAATTTGGCAAGAGAGGTGGAAGCTAAAGAATTGTTCTTCAGACGGGCTAATGCCCGACTGAGAACCTCTACCTCACTAGCTGTGAAGCCCAAAGTACTTGGTCCAGAGGAGTCAGCAGCCTGCTTTGCGGTGGAAGATGACACTGTCTGAATACTCTGTGAGTTGTCACTACTGTTGTTGGTGGCAAGATTCCCACTTGCTGTGTGACCCTTCTGTTGCCTTTTGTCCTTTCTCAGAGCAGCTGGCTTCAGATGAGGGTACAGGACCCAACATTTCTCCTTTGTGTGTTTCTCACCACCACAATGTGTACACTTGAGGGACTTCTTGTCTGAAAATCTATTCCCCTTAGTGGAGACTAAGGCTGAATGTTCTCCAGGTTGTTCTGTTGACTGTGTCTGGGAGTCAACTTGCATCTCCTTTCTCCTTACTTCTTCATTCCTCACCAGGTAGTAGACATGGTGAAGCTCAGGTAATTCATCTCTCCCTAGAATCTGTGACCTTATACCTTCATATACAGGGTCAAGACCCACCAGAAACTTGAAGGCTCTGCCCTCCTCAATCTGCTTATCATGCCTCTCCTTATCATTAGCATTTTCCCAATCCAAAATCAAATGGTGGTCAAGCTCTTCCCAGAGGCCTTCCAATGTTGCAAAGTAGGTTGCCATGGACATGTCTCCTTGCCTTAGGGCTGCAATGTCTTGGTTCAGCCTGTAAATTCTAGCATTGTTCTTTTTCTGGCCATATGTCTTAGATACTTTCTCCCAAATTTTAGCAGCTGTGGGGAAGTGATGAACAGTTCTGGCCACCCTAGGAGTCATAGAGGCCAGCAACCAAGACATGACTGTGGCATTTTCCTTACGCCACACGGTGTATTCAGGACTGCCAATTTCTGGTTGTTTCTTGTCTCCATCCAAATAGCCTGTGAGGTCACGAGAGGTAATGAACAGCATTGCTGAGACAGACCACTCTCTGAAGTTATACTCATCTAGCAGCACACTTGTAATCTGCAAGCTGTGCAGATTAGGGTTTTCCAGGTTTGAGGACCTTGTAACAGGTCTGTTATCTCTAGAGGAAACTTCACCGGATAGTGAGGACATCTTGACTTCAGTCCAGGAGTTGTTCACAGTGCTGTAGTTGATTCTGTTTAGGACTGGCCGAAGTGGTTACAGTGTTCACCGTGCTGGTAGAAGTGTTCACAGATCGGGTACTGAACCAGTTCAGTACTGATAACCGAAGTAGCAAGTACAGGGCTGCTAACTGAACCAGTTCACAGTGCTGTTTAGGACTGGCCGAAGTAGCAAGTACAGGGCTGTAGCTGAACCAGTTCACAGTGCTAGTAACTGAAGAGAATCTGTAACTGAAGTTACCACAGTTCTGCCCAAGTCTTGCTGGGGCACGAAGCTGCAACTGTAGAGAAGGCTAAGTCTTTACCACTTGTTCTGCGCAAGTCTTGCTGGAGCACGAAGCTGCAACTGTAGAGGAAGCTCTCCCTCTTTCGGCTAGTGCTAGGACTGCTGAAATCAGTCCTCAACTAGGTCTGTCCTATACAGACCTCTCTTAGTAGCCCAATAGCTACTCTTTGCTGGAGATAATCTAGTAGGACATCTACTTCTGGGTCTTACTTCTCTTAAGTCCTACAACCAAGAGAAACCCTAGGTTCGAACTTGCTTTACTCTCTTACACTCCTAGGTCTTCACTGCAACAACCCAGAAAAGGAAGAGAGAAGATGAAAAGACAGCAAGAGAAGAGAGTGCGCCTGCTGAAACCAGGAAGGAGCTAATGCTCTGATACCATGTAATCTGAAGTGCTATACTCGAAGTAGCAAGAAAGAAAAGAGAATGACAGAAAAGAATAGAATGTCGAACTGTACTAGCCAGTCGACCAGTTCTTTATTTATAGATGAATATAGTACAAGGTACAAGAAATTACTGGGATGCCCCTGATTAGTGATGGGACACCCAGATGACTTAAATCATTAAACAGGATTAGGCCCATTAACACAAGCCCAGTTACAAGATAAGTTAAACATAAGAATGGGCTAATAAGAACACTTATCAGCCGAACATAACTCTAACATTCTAACAGATATAAGGCTCGGTTAGTTGCCCAAGGATACAGTCAAGAATATGGGATTGATTATGAAGAAACGTTTGCCCCAGTTGCTAAGATCACTATAGTTCGGGCTCTTCTAGCCATATGTGTTGTTAATTCCTGAACTATCAACCAATTAGACGTGAAGAATGCTTTTCTTCATGGTCAACTGAAGGAGACAGTCTACATAAAGCCTCCACCTGAATATTGTAGTGATTCTTCACGTGTCTGTCGCCTAAAGAAATCCCTATATGGTCTGAAGCAGGCACCCAGGGCTTGGTTTGAGCGCTTTCGGGATGTTGTTGCAGTTGGGTATAATCAGAGTTCCTCTTATTACTCTATATTTGTTAAGAGAAGGCCCCAAGGTATCACTATTCTACTTGTTGATGACATGCTTCTAACTGGGGATGATCATGATGGCATTTGTGGGTTGAAGTCCTTACTTCATAACTCCTTTCACATGAAGGACTTGGGCCCTCTTACTTATTTCTTGGGTTTGGAAGTCCATCGTAGTAGTCGAGGGTATTTCATTTGTCAGCAAAAATATGCCTCTGATCTCGTCAAATTAGCTAGAATTACTGATGAGAAACATGTTGATACTCCTCTAGGGTTGAATGTCAAGTTGTCTAAATCTGAAGGCCTAATTCTTCCTGATGCTACTTTGTACCGTCAGCTTGTTGGCTCTTTGATCTATCTCACTATGACTCGGCCTGATATTTCGCATGTTCAAGTTGTTAATCAATTTGTTTCTGCCCCTCGCCAACCTCATATGACCGCTGTTTGACGCATCATCCGTTATGTTAGAGACACAACTTCCCAAGGATTGTTTTTCTCTTCTTCATCATCCATACAGTTGAGAGTTTATGTTGATGCAAATTGGGCTGGTTGTCCTGACACTCGTCGATCCACTACTGGGTGGCGCGTCTTCATGGGTGACTCTCTCATCTCCTAGAAGTGTAAGAAACAGCAAATTGACTCTAAGTCTTCTACTAAAGCCGAGTATAGAGCCAATGTCCTCTGCCTGTAGTGAGATAGATCTTGGTACTCAACTTCCTACTCCTATCCCTCCATATGCCAACAACACAAGTGCTATCAAGGTTGCATCTAATCCCGTCTTCTAGGTAATCAATGCCATAGGTCTAAGTATACCCTTTAGCCACCAGTCATACCTTATATCTCTCAATTGAACCATCTACCTTGTCTTTAATACCCATTTGCATCCAACAATAATATTATCCTTGGAAACAAAAACCTCCCAAGTAGGGTCCTTTATAAGGGCCTCTATCTCTTAGTTCATAGTTTCCTTCTAGTGAAGTGATTGCACTACTTTTGTAATATTACAAATGATGTAAATAGAAGATATGGCAGAAATATAAGAACAATAGGAGGGTGGGAGAGCATCATAAGAAACATCGTTAGTAATGGGATAATTGGTGCATTTCCTTTCTTTCTTACAAATGGCAATAGGAAGATCAAGGTTAAGATTCATGGCATTAGGTTCAATAATACAAGGACTAGGGGAATCAAGATGAAGAAGAGATGCAGGTTCAAAATTATACAAGTCTAGGTTTTCAAATTCCGATGTACATTCAGCTTCGGAGCCACCCTCTTACTTTGCCTAATGAAGAACTACTACCAAGACCAAGGCTGATACACAAGTGGAGGAGGTGAAAGAATACTAACATCGCAAATAGCCAAATACAAGAAGAAGATGAACTAAGAAGTATTGAAATAGGAACAAGAAGGCAAAAGGGAGTTCAATCTTCATTGCCACTCACACCCTAAAGAGAATGACAAGATGACTAGAAGAAAACACATAGCTCCTTCCAAAATGAACATCAAAACATCTATAGCCCTTTTGGGAACTAGAATAACCAAGGAAAACACATCTAATGGACTTAAGATCAAATTTATGCCTAGAGGGACTCATATCATAAACAGAATAGACGTACAAAAATCTTGAGGGGTCAATTGAAGGTGGGCTCCTCGAGGAAAATAACCTGATGAGGAGATTAAAGATTAAGAGTCCTCGATAGAAATCGAATAATGAGGTAATAGCTATCTCAACGACATCTCCCCAAAAACGAGTGGGAACATGCGTTTGGAACAATGACTCTTGGGCAACTTCAACCACGTGTCTATTATGCCTCTCAACAACTCAGTTTTGTTGTAGAGTGTGACTACATGAGCTCTGGTGAATAATTCCTAGTCCTTCAAGGAACACCCACAAATCTTTTTAAAAATATTCCTTGGCATTTTCAAATCATATTTAGGGATGGCAATTTCCCCCATAAAACCGGGGCCTCGCCTCGCCCCACTCCGCCCCGAACAGGGCAGGTTTTCCCTGACCCTAAACAGGGACGGGGCGGGGACGAGGAAAATATTTTTTCCCCGAACCAGGGACGGGGCGGGGGCAGGTTTTGTATATAATTCCCCAAACCCGAAGGTAAAATTAGTAAAATATCTCTAGGTTTAATATTGATATTTAAAATATCTCTAAGTTTTCCCTAAATTCTTAAAATCCATGAATTCCATAATTCCATTTTTGAAGTACCCCCAAAGTATTATAATTCAATTCCTAAAATACCCCAAATTCCTATATTATATGTGTAAATTGTCCACAAAATAAATAATTTTTAAGAAGTTTCCTTGAAGCGGGGAAAATTCGGGGATTACCCATCCCCAACGGGGAGTGGATGCCTCGCCCCGAACCCGCCCCGCCACAGGGAATGGGGCAAAGTATCTTGATTACGGGGCGGGGACGGAGAGGGGGTGCCCCGCCCCAAACCCGCCCCGTTGCCATTCCTAATCATATTATTTACCTCATCTCAAACTGTGTTCCCACCATATTAATGAAATTTTGGACAATTGTAGGAACCTCATCCCAACTCCTCGTCAAATAGAGCAGAAGAAAACCAATCCAACAATTCCTTACTTGTATAACAAAGAAAAAAGGAAGAAGAGGGAAGAGTTGTTCGAGAGAAAGAAGTTGGAAAAAAAGGGGAAGAGAAGAGAGTAGAAAACTGTCCCTCTCTCACTCCTTTTAATCTTTATATATGTGTTGGAACAAATAAAAGAGAAATTACACTAGCACCCCTGGTTAGATAGTTGACCCAAAAAGCATAAGAACAAACCATTACAGAAGAAATAAAACCAATAAATAACTGAACCAAACTAAGATCCATTCGGCCAGTCTCTCTACACTCCCCCTCAAGTTGAGCATAGATGTCAATCATGCCAGCTTGCTTATATAGTGTTAGAGCTTCGCCTTAGGTATTCCCTTGGTCAAGATGTCTGCTAGTTGTTCCTCTAAAGAGATGAAAGGGAGGCAAACTTCTCATGAGGCTACTCTCTCTCTTGTCTACCTCAATATGTTCAGTTCTGTCATGCTGAACCGGGTTATGAGCAATGTTGATGGTAGCCTAATTATCACAATGCAACATCAACTGCCTATCATAATTGTTCCAACTTTAATAAAGAAAAGAAAAGGTGAAGAAAAAGGATAAGAAAAAGAAAGAGAAGAAGATAGGAAGAGAAAGAGAAGGGAAAGAAAAGAAAAGGAGAGGAAAAGAGGAAGACTAGCAAGGAGAAATCTAATCTTTTTTTCCTTACTGTCAACCCAAGTTGTATTATCATTCTACTAAAGCTGAAATGATTGCAATACCCTTAGTTAAGTTACAACAGACATAAGAGAGAAAAATAACATGAAAAAGACAATAATGCCCCTGTTAACTAATTCTAGCAATTCTAACAATAATCAATTCCCATCTCTTCTAGAAGAGATCTGAGCCACAACAACTCCAACACCCATTCGGCCCAATCTCTCTATAAGAGCCATATAAACTGAGTGCACTCATCAATGAAAAGAATGAAACACTTGTATCCACCCATACAAGGAATAATATATGAGCCCTAGACATTAGTATGTATCAAATGAAAAGCAACATTACTTCCATTACTCCCAAAACATGTGGTTTTACATTGTTTTGACAAAGGATTGACTTCACATTGAGGACTCAAGTTTGGCACTGAACTAAACAAATTTAGAAAAGTTTTATAGAACCAAAAGACATATGGCCAAGACTCAATTTCTCATTAGAACAAGACTCAATCTAGCGAAGCAACCCTTGTTTTGAAGCTTGGTCAAAAAGATAGACTCCATTGACCTCATGTCCACTTCCAATCATCGTTGCCATGCTCAAGTCCTAAAAACACAATGCATGGGGAAGGTCACTGAACAGTTATGGGATTTCGTAAGAGAATTAACAGATAGAAAATTTTTATGTAATTGAGGTACATGAAGGACGACCCTTAGGGAAAGTTTGTGGGTAAGCTTGATTTCACCTAGACCAGACATTGGAGTCTAAGATCCATCAGTAACAATAATCTTACCTTTCCTAGGAGTTAGATTACATTAAGTAAAATATGAAGGCATGCCAATCATGCAGGCAGTAGCCATAGAGTCTACAATCTAGGGGCTACAAAGAGAGGAACAAGCAAGTGCAGTAGCATATGCACTACAAGGATTACTAGAACCAATGGAGGTAAATGCCCCACTCTTCTCTAGTTGCAATAGGAGACTCTAAAGTTTATCCATTTTACATTAGAGGAGTCATGGAAAGGGGCATGAATATTAGAAGGTTGAACATTTTTACCAACTGTAGCCAAATGAGCATTACCCTTTTTCCAGTCTTAATCTTTCAAGTTCAAGTAGGGGTTAAGTTTCTAGTATCTTTCCATAGTATGTTTCGGCTTCTTGCAATATTCACAAGTTACATCACCAACCTTCTCATTAACAGTGTGCTTACTAGTGCTCTATTTGGATCTTGAAGACGTGAATGTAGAATGCTCAATCATGGTAGGTTGCATCATAGCAGCCCTTCTGTTCTCTTCACCTTACTACGAAGGAATAGGCAACTACAAGGGAAAAAATGTCTGCACTCAAAATATGTTGCCAAGTGATGTCGAACTCAAGATTCAAACCAGCCAAGAAATCAAAAACCTTGTATTCTCAATGTACTTCTGGTACTGCTCACAATCTTCTAAGTCCTTCCACTCTGTAGTCGAATAAGACTACAATCAGTCCTAGTTTTAGTGTTCAATTAACAAGAAAAAAAAAATTGAGAAAGAGGAAGAGGATAAGAGAAGAAAGGAGAGGAGGAGAAGAAGATTTCGAAGGGGAGATTAGAAAAGGAGAGGATCATTGATTTGCAGCCCCTCTCTTACTATTTATATTAATTCTCAAATAAAGATAAAAGGGCTGAAATACCCTTACTGCTTACATGGCAAAAATAAAAGACTAATAATTAAAGACTGACTTAAAGATTGACTGAAATAAACCAACTACCAACTAACAACTAACTGCTGACTATAGTCATACGAGTACAATATCGTGGGGACCACATCAGTGTTCTCTACACTCCCCCTCAAATTGGGAATACATGTTTGCCATTCCTGGCTTGCACAGATCCACTTCTAACTTCTTCTTGGAAACCGCCTTGGTGAGAACATCAACAAGCTACATGTTGGAGGTGATATACGGAAGACATACTTCTTGAGATGCAACCCTTTCTCTAATAAAATTTCGATCCACTTCAATATGCTTAGTTCTGTCATGTAGCACCGGATTATGGGATATATTAATAGTAGCCTGATTATCACAGTACAACATTAGGGGTTTCTCATAGGCAATACCCAACTCTTAAAACAATGATTTCAACCATAATATTTCAGCCACACCATTTGCCATGGACCGATATTCAGCTTCAGCACTGAAACGAGAAACAACATTTTGTTTCTTACTCCTCCAAGAAACAAGATTACCTCCTACAAAAGCACAATATCCAGAGGTAGACCTTCTATCATCAACACAACTGGTCCAATCAGCATCTATATAAACTTCTATCTTCATGTAATTATTATCCTTAAATAGTACACCTCTGCCTAGACACCTCTTCAAATATGCCAATATCCTCTCAACAGCAAGTAGATTAGTAGTTCTAGGAGAGTGCATATACTGACTAACAACAATAACTACATAGCTGATGTCTGGTCGTGTGAGACAAAGATAGAGAAGTTTTCCAACTAACCATTAGAACATAACTTTATTTTCAAGAGGCTCTCCACCTTCTGCACTAATCCTATGATTTTGTTCAATAGGCGTGTTAGCTAGCTTAACACCGAACTTTCCTGTTTCCTCCAACAAATCAAGGACATACTTCCTTTGAGAAACAAAGATCCCATGCCTGGACTGAGCTATCTTAATACCCAAGAAATATCGTACCTCTCCCAGGTCGTTTACCTCAAACTCTTGATGAAGAAGTTGCTTAAGAGACTCAATCTCACTGTTATCACTTCCTGTCACTACAATATCATCCACATATACAGCAAGCAAAGTTGAGGAAGAATCCACCTTAATAAACAAAATGTGATCTAACTGAGCATGCAGCCCTACACATAGCCAAACTTTTCAAAGGCTTGTCTGAATCTATCAAACCAAGCTCTAGGAGACTGTTTTAGTCCATACAAGGCTTTATTCAGCCGGCGAACCTTCTTTCCTGTCTCTGTACTATAAAAACTAGGAGGCAACTGCATGTACACTTCTTCTTGCAAGTCTCCATTGAGGAAGGCATTTTTAACATCCATTTGGTACAAGGGCCAAGAGTAACTAGCTACAAGAGATAATAAAACTCTGGTAGTGGTCATCTTTGCTATTGGTGCAAAAGTCTCCAAGTAATCTATACCATAAGTCTGAGTAAATCCCTTTGCAACTAACCGGGCATTTGTACCTTTCAATGGAACCATCAGCATTATGCTTCACAGTAAACACCCATCTACATCCAACTGGTTTCTTCCCTTTGGGTTGATCAACTAGCTCCCAGGTATTGTTTCTCAGAAGGGCATCTATTTCCACCTTCATTGCATCCTTCCACTCAAGAACTGACAGGGCTTCCTGCTCTATTCTGGGAATAGGAATATCAGCAATGGATGCAAGGAAGTACTTGTAAGAGGGAGACAAATGATCATGAGACAAGAACTGTGAGATACAGTGGGCTGTGGATGAGGTGCAACAATGTTTGCCTTTACGGACTGCAATGGGAAGGTCAAGGTCAACCAATGGAGGTGAGGGCTCAACAAAAGATGGTGAAGGCTTAATAGTAGAAGGCTCACCTTAATAGGAGATGACGGAGTTGTAGTACCTGGATCTAGATCCGCAGAAGGATTTGGGGCTAGCCTAGACTACCGATGAACAAAATCAACCTGCCTCCACTGTTTGTGATAAACTCTCAAATCCCGACATCTCTAACAACCTTCCCCATTACATCCCTCTTCACTCAATGGAACAAGTAAAGGAACTTCTGATGTGTTAACCCCAACCTCACTACTCTCCCCTTGATAAGAAACCCTAGAATAATAAGGTACATCCTCAAAGAAAGTGGCATCCATATATACAAATCTCTTCCCCGAAGTAGATTCATAGCAGCAATATCCCTTTTGAGTTTGTGCATAACCAAGGAAAATACATTTTGAGGCTTTAGGACCAAATTTGGAACGGTGAGAGCCAAGAGTCTGAACAAAGCAAGACAACCAAAGGTTTTAAGAGGGACAGAGAACAGCTCTTTATCAGGATATAAAAGGGTGAATGGAGGTTTAATGTCAAGAACCCGTGAAGGAATTCGGTTGATGAGATATACAACTGTGAGAATAGCATCTCCCCATATGATACTTCTAGCCACCTCCAATATGTGCCTATTCCTTCTCTCAGCCACCCCGTTCTACTGAGGGGTATGAGGACAGGTACTCTGATGGAAAATTCCATGGTCAAGGAAATATGAGGCTAGTGATGTTTTAAAGTACTCTTTCACATTACCGGATCTGGAAATTTTGATTTTTACCCCAAACTAGGTTAAAATCATCTAATGAAAGACCTGGGTCAAGGTAAGAACCTCATCCCGAGAACGCATCAAGTAGACCCAAGAAAAGCGAGTGTAGTCATCAACAAATAGCAAAAAATATTTGTACCCCCCCCCATAGCAGTGATGTGATAAGGTCCCCAAACATCGGTATGCACAATGTCAAAAGGAATACTACTTCTCTTATTACTCAATGAATAGGTTGTTCTACAATGCTTTGCAAGCTCACAACTTTCACATTTTAAACTTGAGATCTGGATAGACTCAAATAAACTAGGAAACAAGTTTTTCAAAGACCTAAAAGATAAATGACCCAAATAGTTATGCCAACGCATAACTTGACTAACAGGCTGAGAAACAAAAGACCCCCTAACTTCACTATCTTCCCAGTGCAAACTTCCTCCAAGCAGATAGATCACATTCGTCACACGGCTAGTCCCAATCACCTTCTTTGTCTCCAAATCCTGAAAAACACATCGATCAAGAAAAAAAGTCACTGAGAGGGAAATGGCATTAGACAACTTGATGTCTCACTTGCCAGAGATGGTAACAAGTGAACCATCAACAATAGACACCTTGTCTCTGCCAGAGGATATGTGATAGGAAGTAAACAGTGAGGGCAAGCCAGTCATATGATCGGATGCACTTGAGTCTATCACCCAACAATGTTCAGTGATACCTGGAGCTGAAGCATGAGAAGCTAAGGCCCGAGTACCTGAATGAGCAAAAGCTAAGGTAGGAGGAACTAATGTTGTGACTGGCGGCTGAGATGATAATGCTGAATTACCAACTTGATTTTCCAACTAGGTCAAAGCAGCTTGGACAGTAGCTAGAGTGTCTAGTGGTGCTACTTTTGTGCCTGATGAGGTTACACAATCAGTAGTAACAGCCATATTAGCATTCCCCTTTTTAATTCTGAGTTTTGCTAGAACTAGATGAGGATGTAACTTCCAACAGGTTTCTTTGGCATGCTTAGGTTTCTTGCAATGTTCACATATTAGGTCCCTCTTGTCTTACTTCTTCATATCTCTCTCCTTATCACCCCCAAACTTGGGTTTAGTTGCTGCCAAGGTTGATTCAAGGGGCTGATGCTGCAACATAACCTTCCTTCTACTCTCTTCACTGTGCACTGGAGAGTAGGCTTGTGGTAAGGTCACACTATCTCTTGTTTGAAGTTGTTGTCTCAAAATGTCATACTCAGAATTCAGACCAGCTAGGAACTCAAACACCTTATTGGTTTCTTTTTTTTTATCAATAACAAATTCATTAGCAACTTCATTAAATCAGCAAAAGGTAATTACAAAGAGGAAGACAAGCACTCTTATCTTCCAAATACAACTTGAGCCCTCAAGAAAAAGAAAAGGAAATAAGAAACAGTAATTTACAATTTAGCCCAAAACATTGAGTCCCTTTCTACCCCTTGTTTAGCTAATCCATCAGCTAAAGAATTAGTTGATCTTTGAACCCACCTCATCTTCACTTCCATCTCCCTCACCAGCCACTGAAAATTATTCCTCATTACTGTAATTCCATAGGCTACTATTATCTTTATTCAGCCACCATATTACCACCTCCGAGTCCCCTTCAATTATGAGTTTTCTGATATTCATCTCCTTGGCTTTCTAGATCCCTTCCATAACTGCATAAATCTCTGCTCTAAGGGAGTCCCCCACTCCAATTGGGCCTGAGTACAAGGCAGAAATGACCCCATTCTCATCCTTGAAGACACCTCCAATCCCTGACTGTCCAGGGTTCCCTCTACTACTCCCATCAAAATTCAGTTTTAAGAATCCAGCAGGTACGGGGTCCAAGGCACACTCACTACCGGTTTTCTTTGTGAACAGTTTGCAATTTCACCCAACTTCCTTAGCATGTCATCCACTGTGTAATCTGTAAAGAGCACTAAGGATTTCAGCCACTGTACAACCCTAATATGAATTGTAGCCCTCAGTTCTTTATCCCCTTTCTCAACTTTTGAAAAAATCCTGGAGTTTCTTTCTTCCCATAGTGACCAACATACTGCAGCCCTAAGTCCCCTCCACATAGTCCTTCCTCTTTTCACTCTCCAACTAAAAAAAGAAGGGGAGAATAGACTCTGCATGTCTAATGAAGGATTCCAACTACACCCAAAGAGAGAAAAGGCCCACTCCCAAATAAACCTTGCAAATTGGCAAGACACCAGTAAGTGGAAACCAGTTTCTGTTAGACAGTGTATGCCCTTAGCTCCAATCAGATTGATGTACTTATTGTCATTTATTGTAAATGAATAAATTGCATAATTGATTCATGTTATTATGGTATGTTTCTGAGTAATACCCTTAAACTGGACACTTATGAGACTCGTGTTAGTTTAGAATCTTCACAGTCGTCGGATAAATCTGGGGAGATTTATCCTACCAAGGCTAACACTGATGTACTACCAAGTTGGTTGGGTGGCTTGTCTCAACTGCCAAGGTGAGACCTGAGGTACATGTGTGGGTTTTCTTGAAACCCTGAACCGGACCAAATTCTGATATTGCCCCAGACTTTGGAAATAGATGGGCTAAATTGGAATGTTACACCTGACCCCTAGACTCGATTATGGTACTGCACTAGGTGTCGGATTGGGCTGTCTTTGATATGCCAATCACTGAGATCCTTTACCGGCTCAAAACCTGGGTATGTTGGGGCAGTCCGAGAATTCACCTGAGTGGGTGATCATAGTGACAGGATCAGCCCCTTTGTCGGACAAAGTGAATGATCGGGGAAATGCACTCTCTGATGGAAACCTAAACTACCGACAGTGGATTTCAAATGTGTTTGAAATTTGGTTTTGCAAAATATATTTATATAAAGGTATACTTATATATTATGATTTCAAATTGGTTTGCGAAAGGTTTTAATTCCCCAAGATCCATGTGATTAGAGAGTGCAGCACTGTACCTTGCAGCCGAGGGAGAGGTCCTCTCTTGTCGGGCAGTGTTTGATCATTATGGGCTGAGAGGTTAAGTGTAAGGCCATTGAGAGTAATACCTAATGGGCTAATCTTGCATCTGCCCATAGTCCTTGGGTTTTCACAAGATGGCTCGACCCAAGGACCATTTAGTGTAAATGTTGGGCCCATTAAGAGCCCATGTTGATGGACTCGGGGGTTCACTGTGACTTACAGTGAATTCGGCCAGGCCTTATAACAAAGGCTAGGCTGAACCCATGTGGTTGATGTATAGATCAATGCTAGGGTCACACGCCATACAAAGAGAACCAAACTAGCCCATTTCGAACTGGACTTAAATGGTTTAATTAAATTGGGCCAATTTTGGATTTATAATCTAAGTGGGATTAGCAGTTGGATAAGATAGGTTTTATCAACTTGAGAGTCCAGATCTAAATACAAGATTTAGATTAGGAAATCTCATTCCTAATCAGATTAGGAAGCTAATCCTAAATGGATTATAAATAGGGGGCGAAATCCACAAAGAGAACACACTCCTCTCTATAGTCTCGTCTCTCCCTCAGTTCTTAGCATCACCCCAATTCGATCTCCACCTGCTGGAGCGATCAATAAGTGTTCTTGATATTGTTTCCTGGTGAAGAAACAATTAGAAGTCGTGCTCACATCACCCTACTCGATTCTTGGTGAAGAATCCCAAGTTCTTGCTGAAGAACCGTTCATGTTGATCCTGCCTCAACATTCGTTGTGTCATCTTCAATGGAGGCGGATTTGGTGTCCTCTATGGGCGTGAACACCTACGTTGGGAATTCCTTTTAATTCTGTATCAGGTATTTCCTTCTCCTTTCCTTTGGTTTCAGATCTGGTCCGGTTTTGTTTCAAGAATGATCCTTGAAAATGCAGTTTTCAAAATAGGGAATGTGATTCCCAGATGGGAGAGAGAAATTTTTGAAATTTCGCCCAACCTTCCTGCAAGGTTCGGCCATCCATATGATGGATCTCTCATCCCTTCAGTTTCCCCCTCCGCTTTGTAGAGAACACACCAATGAGGTGACAAGAAAGTGTTGGGCCTCTTCTTTTGGAGCAAATCACCAATGTTAATTCTTTCCAGATAGGCGTCCCAACAAAAACTACCAACCCTGGGAGGAATTGGTTTGCACCAAACCTCCTTAACCGGGAAACGGGGGGTAACAGGATTAGTGGGCTAGCTTAAAACTTTAAAGAAGGAAGCACAAGAAAAAGAGCCAGTTGGAGTAGGGGTCCAAATTCTAGAGTCCACATTTGAGGGGTCTAAGAAGACATTATCAAGAAGATCGAGGAGGCTCGAAATACTATCAAGGTCTAAGTCCCTCACAGCCCTTCTCAAACCCAGGTTCCACCCTAGCCCAGAATTGGAAAAGGAAGGGGTGATGAAAGAAGAAACTGGCTCATTCTTAAAGTCCGAAAGAGCATACAAGGAAGGAAACTGATCTTTTATAGGTGTAGTCCCCACCCAATGATCAATTTCATGCCACAAGGATTTCAAGGTTGAAAAATAAACCGAGACTAGTTTCTCTCCTTGTTTAAGGTTATTTACCTCACATTTCAGCTCATAAGCCCTAGCAAAATTAAGGGGTGGGGAGGAGGTCTCTTTCATGATATCCCAAATTTCCTTAGCTGTTTTTGCCCATAAATAGTTCTGACTGATATGTGACTGCATGGAGTTGCACAGCCATGTCATAACCAAATAGTTCTCCTGAACCCATTTGGCATATATTTGGTCCTCCTTGGCTGGTTCCTTCACATCCCCCAGCAAATAACTTAGTTTTCCTCTACCCCCAATAACCATCATGGCTGATTGGGCCCACTCCAAGTAGTTTGATACATCAAACTTGAAAGTGGTAATCTGAAAACTGTTCTAAGGTATGCTACCAGCACCACCAGCCCCCGAAAAACTTTCCCCTTGGCTCTTAAACTCCATTTTTTGTCAAGGTAAATGTCAAAAAATACCTCTTTTATCACTGAGACTAGGTAATTACACCCAGAATTTGCTAACAGCAGAACCTAAGGTCAAAAAATACCTCTTTTATCACTGAGACTGGCTATTTACACCCAGAATTTGCTAACGGCCGAAACTTACTTTACCTTTCTAGGTCGGATCCACCCAGAAAATTAGAACAGCTCTGATGATCTTCCAAAGAACTAAACACCTCAGTCTGCAAGGCTGAAACTGAACTATCTGCTGTGCTAGAATTGGCGACAGTTAAGAATTTAGGGTCTTAAACCTAAAACCAGTCGTAGGTCAAGAAACAAACAAAGAACTAGTCCAAGAAGTGAGATCTCTCAGCCACGCCTCTTAAAATAACCAGAAAAAAATGTTCTTTTAATAGATCAATCACAAAGAACAGTCCAAGAAGAGAAAATCTCTCAGCCGCACCTCTTAAAATAACCAGAAAAAATGTTCTTTTAATAGATCAATATCAAAAACTCAACTTACTTCAGTGAAACTCTGCCCACCACCTTCAAAATCAAGTTTGAACCCTAATCATGAAAGTTCTTCCTTTCGTCTGACTCTTCCTGATTGCTGGACATCCTCCAATGCTAGCCACACACTGCCAACAATCTCCAAGACTCAGCCAATGGTCTTGCTTTGCTGAAAGCTTCCAATCCTAGGAAGTTCTTATGTAGTCAGCCATATTAGACTACCATAAGAATTCCTAGGTTGGCTCTGATACCATGTAGTCGAATAAGACTACAATCAAAGAGGAAGAGAATAATTGAGAAAGAGGAAGAGAATAAGAGAAGAGAGGAGAGGAGGAGAAGAAGAGTTCAAAGGGGAGATTAGAAAAGGAGAGGATCATTGATCTGTCGCCCCTCTTACTATTTATATTAATTCTCAAATAAAGATAAAAGGGCTGAAATACCCTTACTGCTTACATGGCAAAAATAAAAGACTAATAATTAAAGACTGACTGAAATAACTACCAACTAACAGCTGACTATAGTCATACGAGTACAGTATAGTGGGGACCACATCAGTGTTCTCTACACACTCCAAGGCCTCCAAATGGTCTATAAAGAGACTATAAGGAAGAATAGTACATAGGTAACATAGCTGCAGTCTTCTCCCTGTGATGCATACTACAAAAGCCTCCTTCCAGAGCTGATAGACCCTAGTAGCATTTTTGGCTTGGAAATTGCTACCAGTGACCCTATCCCATATGTCTTTGGCAGTGGATAGGAACATATAATTGTGAGCAATATGGGGATACATAGAGCAAACCAGCCATGACATCACCATCAGATTTGGGCTTAGATTCAGTCCCTGTAATGTAACCTAACTTACCCCTACCTCCAATGGTAAGCTTGGCAAATTGAGACCACTCCAAAAAGTTGGTCACATCAAGTTTTATGTCTATGTTTCCTAAAAGCACATTGGAAACCATCTTAATATCCTTGGACGATTCCATACCTTACCAAAGGAATCTCTCAGCAGCCAAATAGAACCCCAACACCCAACCAGCACACAACAAACCCAAGAGGACAGGTCAAAACTTTGTTAAGAGACAAATAAGGGACCAAAACCTGGCTAGTGGCAATATGGAGGGAGAATAAAATCTCCCAAAAATTTTCTAGGGCTTAGAAAAACACGAGACCACTTCCCACCATCCCCAAAATGTAAAATGACCCAAGTAGTCTAGGTTTTACAGAGAAAAATTCCACCAAACATGCAAAAAAAAGCTTCAACATCTAATCTGTATTTTCTGCAAATTTTTCTTGAAAAATCACAGAAGCTTCAAACAACCACGAAATTCATACAAAAATGTTTCTAAAATCAAGGAATACAAAAGTGAACCAGATTCAAGAGTTTTGCCACCACCTGTCCCAATTGCTGATGTCATCCAGCAGCAGTCTAATGTCAGCAGGTCACCCTTCAAGTGTAGGTCAACAAGGGATTTCCTAAGAGCCTATGAGGTGCTCTAATACCAAGTTGCAAGATTCAAGGTTGAGTTGGGTAGAGAAGAGAAGAGAGAGCAAGTTACGAGAGCAAGGAGTGTGTTACTATTCACACCCTAATACATGATATTTATATTATGAGGAGAAATTACAAGAAAGCCCTTAATTGGGCACCCAAATACAAATAGATGAATAAAAAACCAAAAGACCCCTGGCATTACATATTCTCAACATGTTCAATCTCCATTATGGCCTCATCATCTCCCATCCAAGAGGGGCTTCCCAATGCCAAAACATTCCTGTGGACATTGTCAGAAGAAAGGGAAGAGGACAAAGAACTTTCCCAATTACCATTCAGTTCAGCTAATCCATGTTGAGAAATCCCATTCGACGCCATCCTTTTCAACACCTTTGTAAAGTTCTTGCAAGGGGAAGCCCCAAACAAGCCACCTCTAAGCCTACCAAAGACATTAGAAATATAAATTAGTGTTTGACTCGTATACACCTTAATACATCTCCCCACACTGGTGCTTGCACTCCTCTTAGGATCTACGAGCCAAGGAAAATCATCAAGGGAAGGGTTACTAGCATTATATCAGGGGCTGAAGCTTGGGAAATCTTTTTTCTTTTTTTTTAGCTTGGTGAAGCTGGAAAATCGTTAAACTTAAAGATCTTATAATGGAAGGTGATTCTTGAACAATGGTGAGTTGGATCACACAAAATAAACTAGGACCATGGCTATATAGACATGTAGAAGCAAGATAAAGCACTTACAGGACTAGGGAATCAAGTAGCATGGACACCAAGATTGGCAAATAGCATGGAAGAGACTAGCTACTAAACAGGGGTAAAATAGAAACCAACATTTTTGGGGGTTTACTTCAATGGATGTGGATCCCCAAGATAACACAAGATTATGAATTGGTTGGGGTAGTGGAGACTGCCCAATAGTTGTAAATCTATATTTTTTCTACTAAATAAAACATGAATTAGCTATCCATAAAACAAATAAAGAACTCTAAGGTTTTAGTATCCCTATGAAGTTTCCATAACCATTTTCCAAACAACGCTCAACTCCCCAGTTTCATACTCCACACCCTACACCTTTACTCTTATCTATTCATCTACCTATCTGCACATATGTCTACATTTTAAAGAAATTTTTCTCAATGCATGTAAAAGCAATTAGTAGAATTCCACTCAACCAATTTTGACATGAAAATTTTCTTTTTATTTAGAAAAGAAAGAAAAACCTCTGAATTGGCTCCACATAGGCAATTCCAGAGTTGTGCAACTAAAATAACTCAAAAAGGAAAAAAGAAAAATAAACAAACAAAGATTAACTAAAGATACTGGGAATGAAACAAAGGGAGCAGCCTCGACAAAGTAACTGGATAAAGAAATACAGATTCTAACAATTGTACAGGAGGAGGCTGGAATACCTACCAAACCAGCAATCTTTTTAATCATTGCTGCTGGATTTGAATTCAATCCTTTCACCAATGCCACAATCAGCTGCTTTAGCATGGAAAGCTTCTTATCTTTATCTGCATCTACTAGAATAATATCAGCATTAAAACCCTCCATGCCCAAAGCATGAAGCTCATCTGGAGTAGGAATGTTATCAAAATGCTCCTTGAGATTTTTCTCCTGCAAATCATGAACTTTTATCAAATAATATGACCAAATATGTTAGTCATAAATTCAAAATCTAGCATCAAAGAGGAAAAAACAATTTACAAGTAGCCAGACAGAGAAATGGTATATCAGAATTACAGGTGGAAACATAAACAACCTAGCAATTAAAAGGAACAGATATGCAATACTATTAACATTGTGCAATACTAACAATTCCCAGAATCCTAGTCAGCTTTTGAAAAGTTTTAACATAAGCCACTTACCAAGTAGACCAGCAATTTTCTTTTGCTGACAAGAATAAGAAAAATATATATATACAAAGATGGGTGGTAGTATATGAAACCTTGTCAAAAATCAAAATAGAAGTTCATTTCATCAATTACATGAAAAGCAATGAAGTTGGTAGTAGGTAAAAATCTTATAGATTTTAATACACATTGTCTTTCTACAATTTAAAGCTAAACAAATCATTCTAACAAGGACCTAAGTAACACTATGTTTGAGTTAATTGGATAATTAGGTAAGTTGCACCTTGGAAAAAGTAACACTATGTTTCTGATGATCTACCCTAGAGCCTTATGTTACTTTGGAGGCATAGAAGAGATGAGGGATAATATTGTATTTTTCAATATCTGGGAGCGCCATTGTATTATGCATCTTGTACACTAGATCATTTGTAATTTATTTGTATTTACTTCTAATGAGAGGACAGAATTGTCCTTTATTAATATAAATATTCTTTTCCGGGTGTGATTCTTTTTTTTTTTGATAGATAAAATTCAATTGATTTCATTAGAAGCGAATGATAAATAGTTCGTTACAAGCATCCCAATATGAGGCGCGAGGTGCAGCCTCACTCATTGATACAGAAGCCTCATAAAGTTACAATTGGGCCCAGTACAAGTGTTCCCTAGTTACCCCTTGTTTAGCTAGAGAATCAGCAAAAGCATTTGCCTCCCTCCCCCACCAACTGTATAGTTACCTCCATCTGCTAAGTTAACCATTTGAATTTCTTCAATTCATTTCTGTAAACCCAGATCACTGAATCTAGGTTTCTTAGCCAACCCACCACCACCTTGGAGTCCCCTTCTATCACCAAATTTTCCAATCCTAACTCTCTTGCAATCTATACACCTTGTAGGGCTGCGTACAATTCTGCCTTTAAGGAGTCTCCATTCCCCACTGGTCCTGAGAAGAGTGCTCTTAAGTTTCCTTCCTTGTCTTTGATGACCCCTCCTAATCCAGCTGGGCCTGGGTTGCCTTAACTACTCCCATCGAAGTTTAATTTCAAAAATCCTTCAATGGGAGGAGCCTCTTGGCAATAAATCCGATTAAAATATGAGGAAGTAGAGAAGAGAAGGGAAGAAGAGAGAAGAGAAGAAGAAAAGGTTTGGAGCAATGAAACAGAACTGGCGGCGCCAGCTTCTATTATATTATATAGGGCGGCAGAAATAAGAAGGGAAAAGACTCTTGCGCCCCTGTTGTAAGTGAGTACAATAACAGAAAATAAAAAAAAAAGGCTTTACCTAGCCAAGCAGACCCTAACACAAATAACTACATTATTTCAACACTCCCCCTCAAGTTGGAGCATAGATGTCAATCATGCCCAACTTGTCTCACAAATCATTGTGCCGCACATGATGAAGACCTTTGGTGAAGATATTTGCAAGTTGTTCTTCTGAACTGACATATGGAGTACACACTTCTCCATTTACAAGTTTCTCTCTAATAAAATGCTTGTACACTTCAATGTGTTTGGTCCTATCATGCAGGACTAGATTAGCAGCAATATTTTTTTTTTATAATTGGATTAGCAGCAATATTGATGGCAGCTTTATTGTCACAGTAGAGTGACATAGGGTTTGCTCACTGCAAAGCCCAATTCACCTAACAGATTTCTTATCCACATGATTTCAGCAACCCCATGAGACATCACTCTATATTCTGCTTCAGCACTAGATCTAGTCACCACAATTTGTTTTTTACTTCTCCATGTGACCAGGTTTCCTCCTACAAAGGCACAATACCCACTGATAGACTTTTGGTCATCAACTGCTTCTGCCCAATCAGCATCAGTATATAATTCCACCTTTAAGTGTCCATGTTTCTGGAACAACAAACCAGCTCCAAGAAACTTCTTGAGGTATCTAAGGATCCTCTATGCAGCTTCAAAGTGAGTTGCCCTAGGATTGTGCATGAACTGACTAAGGACACCCACTGCATAAGCAATATCAAGCCTATCATAGACAAATACAAGAGTCTCCCTACGAGTCTCTGGAACTTCTTCACATCTTTCAAAAACTCTCCCTGACTGTCTCCCAACTGATGATTAGATTCAATTGGTGAGTCAATTGGTTTTACCCCCAACTTGCCTGTATCTTCTAGTAAATCTAGTACATATTTCCGTTGGGAAATAAAGATGCCCTTGTGAGAGAGGGCAACTTCAATTCCAAGGAAATAACGTAAGGGGCCTAGATCTTTCACCTCAAATTGAGTGGCTAAGAATTTTTTTAGTCTCCGTATTTCAGCCTCCCAATCTCCCGAGATCACTATGTCATCCACATACACAAATAGAGCTGCAATTTTCCCTTCACCTTTTTTCACAAATAGAGTGTGATCTGATTGGCATTGTTTGAACCCCATCTGTTGAACTGCTAAATGGAACTTACTAAACCAAGCCCGAGGTGATTGTTTCAACCCATATAAAGATTTTTTTAACCTGCACACATTTTGTTCACTGCCTTTGGCACAAAAACCTGGAGGTCGGGTCATGTACACTTCCTCTTCCATGTCACCATTCAAGAAAGCATTTTTGATGTCCAATTGGTGAAGTTCCCAGTCAAGATTTGCTGTCAATGAAAGAAGAATCCTGATAGAGTTCATCTTGGCTACTGGAGCAGAAGTCTTTGCATAGTCCACTCCATAAACCTGTGTAAAACCTCTTGCGACCAGTCTAGCCTTGTACCTTTCAACAGTTCCATCAGCCTTGTATTTCACTGTGAACACCCACTTGCAACCCACTGGTTCCTTCCCGAAGATCCACCAACTCCCAAGTGCCATTTTTGTGTAATGCATCAATTTCTTCCTGCATTGCATCTGTCCATTCAGGTTTAAATAAAGCTTCTACCACATTCTTAGGAACGGGAACACTGTCCACAGAAGAGAGGATGCACGGAATGAAGGTGAAATGTGAAAATAGGACACAAAATTAGAGATAGGATGATTAGTGGTACAAGATCTAACACCCTTTCTCTTAGCAATAGTACATTCTGGTAGTGATCAAGTTCTTTCCATATCGATGTCAAATCAGAATAGTACATCGAGAGACTCCTCTCCCCCTGCTTGCAAGTAGAGGATTCAGCTTGCAGTTGGTATATCTTGGCATAGTGTCTCTGCTCTGAATAGGTGGACTTTGCTTGTTCCCATATATCACAAGCAGTTTCAGCCCACATAAAAGTCTTCCTTACCTGTGGCAACATGGAAACCAAGATCCATGACATCACCATACTATTCTTTTGGTTCCACCTATCATATTCAGCACTTCCGTTCTTTGGTTCCTTCACTCTCCCATTGATGTATCCTATTTTCCCCCTAGCAGTGATGTAGAGTTTTATTCCCCTAGACCACTCAAGGTGGTTCAGACCATCAAAGGGAATAACAGCCATGGAGAAATTCATATCCATTCCCCCACTCACTCCATTATGACTCCCTGAAATCTCTGAAGTAGCAGAATTCTCAGACGACATGGTAAACATAGTTTTTTTATCTAAACTCTCAACTTAGGATCCCTCCTTATATCGACAAAAGCTCCACACACAACAATTCAGTTCTAGACTTAATCTGAGCACAAAAAACAGCACCAATTTCCAAAGAAAAACTATGACGAGACTGATTTTCAGATCTGCAAGAAGGACAGTCCCAGCCTACTGGTTTTGCAGTAAGTTTCACCACAACATTAATCAATAAGAGAGATCCTACCACACATGAAATCAGACTAACGAGCAGAGAAAACAAGTCATCTGTGACCTACAATCACCTTTTCACAGGTACAGGATCACACGATCCAACAAATAAAAGAGGTATAACCCTCACAAAAGTCTGCCGACATTCAGTGGTTTGGATTCATTTGTTCTCCACTTGGTACACGACCAAGGAAAGAAATAAAAGAAGAAAGAAAACTTTAGGGTTGTACCAGTTGCAGATCTGATTTGATCAGCCCATATTCAATCCTCTGTTCCACCCAGATTCAGCAACTTGAAGAGAAAACTTGGTTGCCTAGATTCAACAGCCTTGCTCTGATACCATCTTGGCAATAAATCCGATTGAAATATGAGGAAGTAGAGAAGAGAAGGGAAGAAGAGAGAAGAGAAGAAGAAAGAAAGGAAGAAGAAAAGGTTTGGAGCAATGGAACAATACTGGCGACGCCAGCTTCTATTATATTATATAGGGCGGCAGAAATAAGAAGGGAAAAGACTCTTGTGCCCCTGCTGTAAGTGAGTACAATAACAGAAAATAAAAAAAAGGCTTTAAATAGCCAAACAGACCCTAACACAAATAACTAAATTATTTCAACAGAGCCCAAGCCAACCTTGCCATAACCTTTTGCATTGAGCTAGAAGCCACTAAAGACCAATTCCTCCAAATATCATCAAATGTGAAATTTTTGAATAGTTCCACCGTTTGTAGCCAGTGTATAACCCTAGTCATTACACACTCCACAATTTTTTGTTTGCTCCTTTCTTTCTCTTGGAAGATTATGTCATTTCTCTCTTCCCACAAGGTCCACACCACTGTTGCTCTAGTGTACCTCCACATTACTCTTCCCCTCTTCTTCGGTAACACAAAGGTAGATGGGTCAAACAGCATTTTTATCTCCGTTGGCATATTCCTCCTGGACCCAAACAAAGAGAAAAACCAATCCCATATATTTGTAGCAAAAGAATAGGAAATTAGTAAATGGTAACAAGATTCACCATCAGATTTGCATAGAGTGCCACCAGATCAGGGAAATACACAGAAAAGGCCTCTTCTTTTGCAAATAATCCAGAGTGTTAATTTTCCCAAGAGCCACTTCCCACCAGAAGGACTGAATTTTAGGGGGAATCACCGTAAACCACACTTCTTTCCAAGGAAAGGACAGAGAGGAAGAGGACCAACAAAGAGCTTTAAAAAAGAAGGAACAAGAAAAGGAACCTTTAGATCTTGGGAACCAAATTCTTCTATTTGGACAAGAAAGCTCTAAGAAAACACTATCAAGGAGAAGGAGAAGCTTTGACAGACAAGTTGCTTCCTCATCCCTCAAACCCCTACTAAATCCGAGATCCCAATTAAGACTCAAAGGCAAAGAAGGAAGAACCAAAAAAATTGAAATGACCTTATTTTTATACAACGAAATAGAATACAAAGAAGGAAAAAACTCCTTTAAAGGCCAGTCACCAAACCAAGTGTCTTCCTAGAAAAGATTTAAATTCCATGAGCCAACATCATACCTGATGTACTTGAGAAACTGAAGGAGGCTATGAATTGCTTTCCAAGGTGCTGCCAAGGTAGCCCTACGCGATACACCAGCATCCCAACCATTCTCCAATCTACCATGTATACTTGCCACTACTTCAACCCACAATTTTCTCTCTCAAGAGGTCATCTCCATAACCATTTTCCTAACAGAGTTGTATTCTTCTTCCTTACACTCCCTAGACCTAAACCACCTTCCTTTCTTTTACACACAACCTCCCATTTTATTAAGTGGTCCTTTCTAGTCTCTCCTGACTCCCAAAGGAAATCCCTCATAATTTTTTCTAATTTCTTTTCTTCTCTTGGTGGAATCCTAAAGACAGAGAGAAAGTAGATGGGTAGGTTAGCCAGAGTTGATTTTATCAGCGTGATCCTACCTCCCAAAGAGATGTAACTTCTCTTCCAAGCAGCCAATCTCTATTTACATCTTTCTATAACTGGGTTCCAAAACCTACTTTCCTTCGGGTTTGCACCTAGGGGAAGCCCTAGGTAGGTCAGAGGCCACGGGGTAATATAACATTCTAAGCAATCTACTATCTTGTGTAGGACCATCCCCTCCAAATTAATCCCTACTATGCAACTCTTGTCCAAATTGATTTCATGTTTGACACTTTTTCAAACTTCTTGATTAGATTTTTCAATCTCCCAACATTCCTAATGTCTCCTCCTTCACAAAAAATAATGATATCATCTGCAAATTGGAGATGAGTAAGTGGGACATTGTCTCTACCCACTCTCCAACCCCTAAAATCATCTTCTCTATCTGCATTAGAGAGAAGTCTACTGAAGACATCTGCCACTAAAGTAAAAAGGAAGGGTGATAAGGGATCACCTTGCCTTAACCCTCTGCAAGCTGGGAAGAAGTCTTTTACCACTCCATTAACAAGGATAGAAAAATGACAAGATTGTACACACCCAAGCATCCAATTGCACCATCTCTCCCCAAACCCCCGTTGATGCAAAACTTCTTTCAAAAAACCCCAATCAACCATATCATAGGCCTTTTCTAAGTCCAATTTGCACACAAAACTTTCATTCCTAGATCTCTTCATCTCCTCTACACATTCATTGGCTATTAGAATTTGATCAACTATTTGTCTCCCTTGAACAAAAGCTCCTTGATACTAACTGATGAGGGAGGGGAGAATTACTTTGATCCTCAATGATAGGACTTTAGCAATTATCTTGTAAACACTAGTCACTAGACTAATGGGTCGGAAATCCTTTGGATGGCTAGCATCACCTTTATTTGGAATCAAGGCCAAGAAAGTTGCATTAACTCCAGGGCTAACAATATGTGTATTTGAGAATTCCTTAAAGACTTTCATTAAATCATCTTTCAGCACTTCCTAACAATCCTGATAGAAAGCCATTGTGAATCCACCTGGGCCCGGTGCTTTAGACCTATTCATGGAGAACACTGCCTTTCTTATTTCTTCTTCCTCAAAATCTCTTTCCAACCAATTCGCTGCCTCCTCGTCTAGTAAAGGCCACTCCAAACCTTCTAAGCTTAATCTATCCTCCAGAGGTCTCCTGTAAAGGGATTTAAAGTGGTCCACAAAGATTCTGGCAATTTCATCTTGATTTGATATTAGTTCTCCATTGATTTCCAGCCTAGCCACAAAGTTTTTGCGCCTTCTTCCATTTGCGATCGCATGAAAGAATTGTGTATTCCCATCCCCTTCCTTTGTCCATTTTTGTCTTGACTTTTGTCTCCAAGATATTTCCTCTCTCTTAAGGACTTCTTCCAATTCTTTTTTTGATTTCCATCTTAAATCCCTCTCTTCCGCACGGAGATTTCTCTCAATTTCCACATTGTCCAACTCTTCAATCTAGGAAATTAGGGTCAGCTCCTTTCTTCTAACCTTCCAAAGTGATCCCTATTCCACTCATTTATTTTAGATCTTAATCTTTGCAATTTCTTATGGAATTTGATTCCTTCCCACCTTATTCCTCTTAGTTCCTCCTTCCACCAATCCTCCACTTTCCAAATAAAATCTGGATGCGTCAACCACATGTTTTCAAATTTGAAAGGAGCAGGGCCATGTAAGAAGATTTATGTTCCTAATCTAATGGGGTGGTGATCTGAAGTGACTCTAAGCAACGCCCTGGAAATCAAACCTTCCCAATGACTTTCCCATCCTCTATTGAACAGAAATCTATCCAGTTTTGAGCATAGTGGGTTTTCCTGAAAATTGGACCAAGTGAAATTGGATTGCAACAGGGAGATCTCCTTCAATTCACACAAGTCTATGAATTCATTAAATCTCCTCATACTAGTGGTGATAGATTGATTGGGCTTAGAAGTTTCATTGGAAATTCATTAAATTTCCGGGTGTGATTCTCATATGAACATACCCATGCAAATATTTCTCTTGTTCAATCTGACTCTAACATGGTACCAGAGCAGGTCGAGACTCTATTTCTCTGGTGTTTGGACTGCAAATTCTAGGGAACACTGCTGTACCTAGAGCTTGTTTCCCTTCTGCCCATCGAGTTGTTCTATAGAGCTGCATGTATAGTAGAGAATCTTGGTTTAGTGCTAAACCAAGATTCCAGTTGTACCTAGAGCATGTTTCCCTTCTGTCCATGGAGTTGTTCTATAGAGTTGCATGTATGGTAGAGAATCTTGGTTTAGTGTTAAACCAAGATTCCATTTGATAATGTTTTATCATGAGAGCCTATGGACCCTTCATAGACTTTCACATATAATATCATGGCTCTTATAACTTATAACTTAAGTTATAAATTGTTTTACTGTTCACAAATCTTACGAGCTACGAAAGAACGGCAACCAAGAGTCAAAGGATTGAAGCTAGCTCAACTGCTGAAGACCTAAGAGCTCCAAATCAAAGCTTTTTACAGATCATCCACTCCTTAGCCTTTGAAACTAGCTTCTTCTCCTCTTATTTCTTTTTCATTTTTTTTTTCCATTTCCGTTGACTGATTCATGGTACGGAGACAAAGACAGGGTTAGCCCTTACCTGAATCGAGATGTTGAGCTTCAATCCCATAGCTTTTTACAGCTAGGTCTCAACACCAGCATATGTCAGGTGACATTTCTGACATTTTGCAACATTTTAAACCATGTTCCCAAGAACCTATGAGATTGCATTCTGACAATAATGCTGCTATGAACCTTGCCCACAATCCAGTTCAGTGCGACCACACCAAACATATGAACATGATACACTTAGGGGAGAAGATGTTTGCCTTATGTCAAGACTAAAGATCAACTAGCAAATTTTCTCACTAAGGGAATAAAAAAGAAGAATTGGACTTGGATGTTGAGCAAGTTGAGCATGATAGATATCTATGCTCCACTTGAGGGGGAACTTAGAAATATATAGAGATGAACTGTTGTCTTTCTACTAAAGAGGGACAAAGTTGTAAATTCCCTAAGTATAAATAGAAGAGGGTGGGCCAACCAGAAGGGCTAAGACACCCTATTTCCTCATTTCATATTTCAATAAGGCCCCCATCAAGCCAGGCCCAGTCCAAGTCCACATATAAGAAAGAATTGATGGTAGTTGTGTTAGTGGTTCAAAAGTGGCAGGATTACTTATTGGACCAAAGATTTGTCATTTGGACTAACCAAAAAAGCCTGAAGAATTTGTCAGAACAGAAAATCCACAACTAAAGAGCACCAAAGGTAGGCCTATAATTTCATGGTCTATGATTATACTATCGAAACATAAGTCCACTCAGCCAATAAAGTGGCTAATGCACCCTCCCAAGTAACTAAGTTAGCCCAACTAACCATCTCCATGACCTATCAAAAAAAAATACTAATCATCTCCATGCCCATCTACCCTCTACTTGATCTTCTTAGGCAAGGCTTAGAGAGACCCAAAACTGGAACAAATCCGCTCTAAATGGGCTCCCAAGATCCATTATCAACACCGAGCTTTACAGTTACCGATTCTACTATTTTCTAAAAGGTCAACTGGTAATCTCCCCTGAGCCTGAGTTATCCCATATCAAAGAGATACTCCAGCTATTTCATTGCTCTCTTGAAGGTGGACACTCAGGTATTCTTAGAACCTACCAGCAAATGATCGCCTACTATTTATGGCCACAGAAGAAGAAGGCCACCAAGGAGTTGATAGCTACCTATCCTATCTGTTAGCAGAATAAGTACAAGGCCCAAGCCTCGGTAGGGCTGCTGCAGCCTCTTAAAATTCCAGATTTGATATGGGATGAAGTCTTCATGGACTTCATATCAAAATTGTCAACATCAAAAGGTAAATCTGTTATTCTAGTTGTTGCGGACCAACTCTCAAAGTATGGTCACTTCATACTCTTGCCACACCCTTAAAAGCATTTGTTTGAGAGGTCACCAAACTACATGGAACCCCCAAGGCCATCGTCTCTAATAGGGACCCAACATTCCTTAGCAATTTCTAGAGAGAATACTTAAAGCTCTTGGGGATTAAGCACGACTATTCTACCAGATATCACCCTCAACAAGATGGCCAAACTGAGGTGGTCAACAAGTACCTCAAAATTTACTTAAGGTGCCATGCAGGAGAGTGGCACACAAGGCAACGGGTGCAATGGTTGCCCTGGGCTGAATTTCTTTTCTTTTTTTTATCAGCAAAAAACTTTCATTAATAACAGAGAAATTAAGTTACAATAGATAAAGATTGCAGAGGGGACAGACTGCAATCTCCAGTAATTAGTTACAATTCTGCCCAGTGCAATGATCTATTTGCCCCTTGTTTTGCTAGGGTATCCGCCATCCCATTTGCATCCCATTTGACCCAACCAAATTGAGAGTTGAACTTCCTTGCAAGTGTGTCAATTTCCCTGAAGATAAATTTGAGTTTCCAAGGTACTGATATGATGTTTTTGGCCCAAGAGATGACCAATAGTGAGTCTCCTGGGCTGAACTTTAGTGCAACACATCTCATGCCTCAGCCAAGATGACTCCATTTAAGGCCTTATATGACAGAGATCCACCTCTAATCCTACCATATGAGGAATCCTCAGCAAGTACTGCCGTCAATGACTACTTGACTACTAGGGAGTAGGGATAGAATCATACGGGCCCTCAAAAGCCAACTTCCTAAAGACACAATAGCAAATGAAAGCTTAATATGACTGCAGACATCGACCCATTGAATACCAAGTTGGAAAATTGGTTTTCTCAAGTTCCACCCTTAAAGGCAGACCACAGTGGCCAAAGGAGCTTGGTAAAAAGCTCTCACCCCCCAAGTTATATGGGCCATTTACCATCCTCGAAAAATAGGGGCTATAGTTTACCGCCTTGACTTACCAAAGAACTTGATGATCCACTCAAGATTCATGTGTAGCTTCTCAAGGGGTCCCTAGGTCCTAACACAACCCTATGTCTAGGGGTTCCAGAATTTAATGAAGGGGAGCTCAGGCAACAACCAAACAAAACAATTGACTATCAATGGGTAAAAAGTGGAAAGAAAACCTTTAAAGAAGCTCTAGTGATGTGGATAGGCCTTCCAAATGAAGGTAACACATGGGATTCTTGTTCCACCCTCCACTAGAAATTTCTCCAATTAATCCTTGAGGACGAAGATAATCCTAAGAGGGGGGAGATGTTAGGAATCTAGTTGGGCCCATTAAAGTCCAAGAAGAGGGAGGCAGGACCAAGCCAGTCTTGGGTGATCTACCAAGGTCCAACCCCAACATTCAGATGGAAACAACCTAACAGTCCTATCAAAAGGAATCTCAAATTGTTAGAAGTCAGTAGATCCAAACCGAATGGATTCTATTCAGTTACCTAATGTAAGACCATCTATGTAAGTGGCAGTTCACACACTCAATGGAACAGTTGAACTTTGACCTTCTCCCATTATTCTCTCTTTCTTCTTCTAGGAGGCAGTACCGTCCTTGAAGTGGTACTTGAGTTAGGCAGCAAGTCCAACATAATCATCCAAGAAAGAAAAAGAAGAAAAGAAAGGTTTTGAGAGTCAAATATCAGTATGGAGCACCCACACAATCTTATTTAAATAGGGTGAGCATAACAAAAGGTAAAAAGTCTAAAATACCCCTACACCTAAGTACATGAATAAACTAAAACTGACTAAGGCCCATAACTAATAACAAATAAAAGATAAAAGCATATAACTAAACAGAAAACTTCCCTTCTTTTCTACAGATATCAAAAGCTCCTACTTACTTTAAAGGCTCTAATGACTAGTATTCTTGGATTATTTTTTATTTATGCTAATTTACCATTACCAATCCGTGACTTGAAATTTTTCTATTTTAAATTGTGTTTCTATTTCATGTTTTAATAGGTTTTTTAATGATTTAATAACTAGAAATCCATCAGACTAATCCAAATATGGTTAAACTCAAGTTATAGTTTGCACATATGCCAAAGCTTTTTCCAACCACTAGTCCATTTTTAAACTCAATTTAATACAAATCAAGTATGTATTAAATTGATTGGTTGATTGATTTGAAAGGGAGTCTGAGAGAGCAAGTGTCAAGTTTGACAAACAGCAACAATATAAAGATATCATATAAAGGCCAACAACAAAATGATTAACATACCAATAAAGAGCCACATTCATCAAGCTTAAGCATACAATCCAGATGTCCAAAAAGACTAAAAACTTCATACACATCTTAAATGAATAGAAACTTCATATCACTACAAAAGAATACATCTAACTCCTGTAAAACCAAAGCCAGAAAAATGCAATTGCATCACTTTAGAAAAAACAAACTCCAACAAAATGGCTGCAGAAGAAAGAAAAACCAACAATTTGATGTTTAGTTATAAATGCAAACTTCTAATATGCATCAATAGCTAGCACTCACTGGAATGACAGAGTAGAACCCATTAGGAATTTTTCCAGAAAGCACTCCAGTAGTCCAGAGAATCTGCGAAGCTGTCTGATGTGACAACTCATCTTCCTCATGGTTGCTATTTGATCCTCTTGTATTTAGGTTCTCTTCTTGAGAGGCCAGAGAAAGTGATTGTAGTTTTTCCATAAAATCTGAGGGCCAACCAGTAGCATTAGAAGTCTCAGATTCTGACAGCCCTGCATCCTCTCGTGTCTCCTCCATCTCCTTGAAGACTTGCAATCTAAAACCATCTCGTCCCACTTCTCACCCAATTAAGGGCATTTTAAGTCTACAAAAAATTCTTGAATGACAGAAAAGAAGATAGCAAACTCCTTGAACTATGACTTCCTTGACCTTTAGGTCATATGACCTGCAAGTTAAAGGCTGCTCAGATATTTATGAAACATCTGGGTACAAATTTTATTTGGTAAAATTTCATAACACATTTCTATAGTGGCTAGGATTAGGATCTAATAACACAACTATTTCAAAAAGAAAAAGGAAAAGATTAAAGAACAAATTCTAGTGGCTCGAGAAATACACTATTGGCCCAGGGAAAAATGTCCAACAAAATAAAAGTTGCTTCTGAATCAGAAAGTTGATCTAGAAAGGACTGATTCCATCAGTTTCTCTTTTTTCTCTTTTATTGAACAACTGAGTGCATTCCCACTTTTTAAGGCCATAACTTTCCAATCTTTGCACCTTTAATACCCATTCTTAGAAAATATTTTTCTTCTCAATAAGAAACTAATTTGTAGAGCTTCAGATAAAAACCCAATTAGCCTACCTTTTAGATTCTAAACAACGCACATTACTAATCCATAGTTATAAGAAAGACAACAAAATAACATTAAGGCCACAGTAAGATTTAGAAGAAATTCCCACCTGAAAGACTGGTCGGATTTTTCCCCTGGAATAGACGCCAGTTCCAAACACATAATGCCAAACTGTAAACACAAAATAGATGAAATTATTAGGAACCGACCAACATGAATTCATACATAAGCTTCCCCATCCCAAGAAACATGGAATAGATTTATCCAACAACTACCAGAAAGAGTTTGACAATACATATATGCAGAACTTTCAATTTGGCAAATAGCTTAGCTAAGCAAGGGGTTCGAAGAAGACATATGTTTTGGGATCATTTGTAATTTTGTTTTGGATCAGCTTACTATAGCTGGTTTCTTTCACAACTTTTTGTTGTATCCATTATTTTTTTCTAATGAATGAAATCATTTCAGAGTTGCTGATCAAAAAAAAGTATATTTAAATTTTTAGCAACAAAAAGAAAAAGTTTTCTAAATTATCTACAAATGAACAATAAGTTAACAAAACAAAGCAATAGGAAAGCATATAGGGCAAAGGGATCCCTTCTAATTGGTAGAAGGGCATTTTAGTGGTTTTGGTGTGGAATGTTTCTTTGCTTGTTGGTCTTTGATTTTCTTTTACTTTTTTCAGAGCGTTTACTAAGCCCCATTGATATTTTATGGTTTATCATTATTTTAGGTGATTCAGATTATGATTCGTAATTTCGATATCGATGAACATTTCGCCATAATTGGAGATCTAGGGATCCTCCTCCAAATTGGGGCAGCTCTCTTTGGAAAGGCATCATGAAAAATCTTCCTGCATTCTTGGAAGGCGTCAGTTTTAAGGTTGGCAAAGGGCTGTCCAAGAGAAAGGAAGACACCCTCAAGGGAGGCTAGCAGAGCGAGCTGCGAATGGAGTTCGTGCAGGCAGGTCAGTGGAGAAGATCCTTGAAGATAGAAGCAAAAAATCTCATGTTCGAAGAGATGAGAATCAAGGGGAAGGCAAGCCAGAAGGTAAGGGAAGCGAAAAAGGGTACAGTTTTGCTGGAAGGATTAGAAGTGATCGAGTGGCTAAGACAGTTCATAGCTGAAGCCTGTTCAAAAGGTAAGCAGATAAACTAGCAGGACTGTAGTACATTAGAAGGGAGAAGATATGTTGTTGAATGTAAGAGGAATAGAAAAGGTTTCTTCATAGCTTTGGCTGAATTTTTTGGTAAGGGACGAAGGCAACTGGTGTGTCTACCAGCAGGAAAACAGAACCAAGGTTGGGGGGAAGTTGACTAGTTGCTCAAAGAGTTCTTAGTCCAAAGAGTAGCAAATGATAAAAAATCCTCCATAAGGGAGGAGAAGGCATATCTCAGCAACAGCAGGGTAGAACAAGGGCCAGTGGTCATGGCAAAAACAAAAGGCCAATGCAGAATGGTGGGAGGTCTAGAGAGAGAGGAGTGGGATAGTAAGTTTGTGATACAAGCCAAGGAAAAGGTTAATGATTGGAGGAGGGTAGCTGATTTACTGGCAACCAGGTTGAAGCTGAAGAGTGTCTTCATAATAACCCCCTTTGATAGCTGTAAAGCCATCCTAGATCCATTAGAGAATGATTTGGAAATATCAGCTATCAATGTTCAGGCTCATTTCGGATCATTCACAGTCTTTAAATGGAATCCAACATCCAACTCCAAGAATTTTTTTGTCGAAGATGGTGTTGGTGGTGCGTGTAATAGGCTTGCCATTTCATCTATGGAAACAAGAAATAGCAGAGTCTATAGCTGTATTGTGTGGAGGAATCTTGAAAGGAGCTTTCTGGGGTGATCTTTACTCAGTAGCAATCCTGTTAAGTGGTGTGAAGCCAGAAGACATTCCACGAAAGATAGAGGTACGAACAGAGGGGAGCTTTGTCTCTGTGTGGTTAGCTTCCTCCATTGAAGCAGGGCTGTGGAAGGAGGCTCGTATGGTAGGAGAGGAGAAGGAGGAAGAAGAAGCACTACGTGGACCTGTGAGATTGGGTAATTCAAATGGGAAGGAATGTTTCACTAAAAAGGGCCAATAAGTTCTGGGAAGCCAAAAAGTTTTGGGGCAGTTGGAAGGTCAAACCTGGAGAAAGCAAGATAAGGATATGACAAATGGCAGATCCTTTGCGCAGGTGGTGTCGGGGGAAACAGACAAAAACTTACCATTGGCAAAAGGGAGAGGGCTGAACAAGCAACCTCAGACAGGGAAGGTTGCTGGCTCGACCAATAAAACAGAGAGGCGTGACTTTTTAAGAGGTCACGTGAGACGAAAAGAATTAGAAAATGGGCCCAATCAAGTGGATCCCTTTTGTGGTGGGCCGGAGAAGGCAACTCAAGTAAAGGTCTTAAAGTTGGGTTCCTATAATCTTGAGCCCAAGGCCCATTACAAGACAGTTGGGCCGAGGGACACTTTAAGTAAGCACATGACTGGGAGGAGGGATGAGCTGATAGACGAGACTAAGCGTCTATCTTCTTCTACCCCAACTCCCTCCTTTCGATCGAACAGATCAGGCGCAAAATCTCAAGACTCTTAGTCTCGAGGCTCTCTACAGTGGATTCCATCCAACCTGGCGAACCGTCTTTCACCAGATAGGCACAACCTGAGATACATGAAGCCTAGTGATTTGAACAGAACAGGGTCTAAAGATTGGTTGTGTGAACAAAACAGCAATGACGATTCTGATAGAGACGAAACATTAAGTTTGGAAAGTCTGTCTCCGAAAAGCAACAATGAGTTACTTGAAATAGAAAGTCTGCATACAGAGCTGTTGTTTTTAGAGGAAGAGACTGAAGAGGTAGGTGGCGGGAAGACTAGAAATGGTGAAGAAAATGGTTCTAAAGTTGTGAAAACTCCTCCTCCCTTCGTCGAGGGAGCTGACCCTGAGTCTAATGAATTACAGGATGTTGGTGGAGAGGGACAAGAATCGGCCATGAGGATGGATGTGGGTATTCCAGTGTCGGAAACACAGAGAAAGGTTTTCCAAGTGGGTAGGTCGTCAGGAAGTGATTCTTTCACTATGTCTACTTCACAACCTTGTCCAAAAAAGGGAAAGGCCTTAAAACCATTTGCCGCTTGTCAGCACTTCAATTCCAGTGTTTCTAGTCCTACCCCCGTCCTACCAGGTATGGGTGTCAATTCTTTTATAGGTACTGACTTGTTTGCTATGCCTATAACAGATATCCCAGCTTCCCATCCAGGAGGTTCTGATGCAAGAGAGAGGGTGATAGTGGAAGGAGAGAGGGTGTTGGAAGGAAGTAGTAAGGGGGAGGCGGACAGAATTTGGGAGATGATTTGTACAATGATGGAGGAAAAAAAAGGAAGGACTCTTAGAAAGATGTTGTAGCCAAAATAAGTGTGAGCAGGGTCAAATTCTTCCTCAGACATTGGCTGGAAAGGATGGAGAAAAGAAAAAGGATGATTGTTATATTAGGAAGGGGAGGGGGGGGAAAGGAGCAAATAAGAAAAAAAGATCTGAAGTGGAAAGGCTAATTTCAGACATTGAGGGGGATTTAGAATTCAATGGTAGAGGGGATAGGAGGAAGGGCCTAAAATGAGGAGACTATGGCCTTTTCATGGGTTTTTTGCTACGTTGTCTCAATGAAAATTATTAGCTGGAATGTAAGAGGGTTAGGGAGTGCAAGAAAGAGAAGGGTGAGGAGATTTTGGAGATCTAGAGGTTTAGGTTGGAGCTTGTCTCCTTCTTGGGGAGCCTCGGGGGGGATTGTAACACTGTGGAGGGAGGATGTGGTGGAAGTAGTGGAAGAATTGATAGGTAGATTCTCAGTTTCCATTAAGTGTAAGAATGTAGAGAATGGGTGTGTATGGGTCTTAACCAATGTTTATGGCCCTAATTCCTATAGAGAGAGGAACGAGATGTGGGAGGAACTATATGCAATCAAGGGGCTATGGGATGGTCCTTGGTGCCTGGGTAGGGATTTTAATGTCATTAGATTCTCTGATGAAACCAGTAATCCCCAACAGGTAATTTCAACAAGCATGAGGAAATTTAATGGTTTTATTGAAGAATGTGAATTGAAGGAAATACCTTTGTTGCAAACCAGTTACACTTGGTCCAACCTCCAGGAAACCCCTTTGTGTTCGAAGCTGGACAGATTCTTATTTAACCTTGCCTGGGAGAATAGTTTGGAAAACTTGGTTGCTAGAGCGTTACCCAGGGTCACCTCCAATCACTGTCCTATCCAAATAGGTACTGAGTCATTTTCTATAGGACCCAAACCTTTTAGATTCGAAAATATGTGGCTCACCCATCCAGATTTTGTGAAAAAAGTGAAGGAATGGTGGGGTGAGGAGGAGAGGGGGGTAAGATGGAAGGGGATCAAGTTCCATAAGAAATTAAAAAGGCTGAGAGCCAAAATAAAAGAGTGGAATAGAGATCAGTTTGGTAGAATTGAGGAGCAAAAACTGTGCCTAATGTCTCGCATAGAGAACTTGGATGTAAAGGAATCTCAAAATGGGCTGACCGAGGAGGACAGAGTGTTAAGGAGACAATTGAAAAAGGATTTGGAAGAGGTGTTATTGAGGGAAGAAATCAGTTGGAGACAAAAAACTAGACACAAGTGGATTAAGGAAGGCGATGGGAACACTAGATTCTTCCATGATTTGGCAAATGAGAGACGAAGAAAAAATCCTGTGACCAAGCTAGAGATAGGAGAGGAGGTAATTACCAACCAGGATGACATAGCCAGAAAATTTGTGGACCACTTCAAATCGATTTATAGAAGACCTTTGAGTGAGAGAGCAGTCATGGAAAGGGTGGATTGGCCAAGAATTGAGGATGGAGTGGCAAGGTGGCTGGAAAGGGATTTTGAGGAAGAAGAGATTAAGAAAGTTGTTTTTCTAATGGATAGATCCAAGGCTCCGGGTCCAGATGGCTTTACGATGGGCTTTTATCAAGACTGTTGGGAGGTGGTGAAAGAGGATTTAGTTGAAGTTTTTAAGGAATTTGCAGACAATCACACTATAAGCCCTGGAATTAATGCCACCTTTTTGGCCCTGATACCTAAGAAGATTGATGCCAACCACCCAAAAGATTTCAGGCCTATTAGTTTGGTGACAAGCATCTATAAAATTCTGGCTAAAGTGCTCTCATTGAGGATCAAAATAGTCCTCCCTTCTATCATTAGTGAAACACAGGGGGCTTTCATTCAAGGGCGACAAATAACAGATTAGATCTTAATTGCAAATGAGTGTGTGGAGGAAATGAAAAGGTCTAGTAAGAGAGGATTCATTTGCAAATTGGATCTTGAAAAGGCCTATGATTTGGTGGACTGGAAGTTTCTATTAGAGGTTATGCAAAACTGTGGGTTTGGGGATAAGTGGTGTAATTGGATCTTTGGGTGTATTAGTACTTGTCACTACTCTATTCTGGTAAATGGTATGGTGAGGGATTTTTTTCTAGCTTGCAAGGGTGTTAGGCAAGGGAATCCACTCTCACCCTTCCTTTTTACATTAGTAGCTGAGGTGATTAGTAGGATCATTACTAAGGCTGACAGCGAAGATGCCATTAGAGGTTGGAGAATAGGGAGACACCAAGTTCCCGTCACCCACCTTCAGTTTGCAGATGACCTAATGATCTTTTGTGAAGGAGGTCTTAGCGAAAAGGTAGCAAACCTAAAGAAGCTAATAAAAGGTTTTGAAAGTATCTCTAACTTGAGAATAAATCTGGAAAAGAGCTGCATAGCGGGTATAAATTTGGAGGTAGGGGAGGTCGAGGCTATTGCGGAGTGTCTTGAGTGTTCCACTTCTGTTTGGCCTATGTCATATTTAGGGCTTCCTTTAGGGGCAAATCCTAGGGAGAGTAGATTTTGGACCCCAGTGATAGAAAAGTTTGAGAAGAGATTAGCCTCATGGAAGAGGAATTATATCTCTTTAGGAGGGAGAATTACCCTAATAAGAACTACCTTGGCTAACTTACCTACCTATTATTTGTCTGTTTTTAGGATACCAGTTAGGGAAGCTAGGAAACTGGAGAAGTTGATGAGAGATTTCTTATGGAAGCCGGGACAAGAAAAAAAGGATCACTTGGTTAATTGGGAAATTGTGTGCAGAAGTAAAGAAGAGGGGGGTTTGGGACTTAGGAGGGTAGCTAGAAAAAATCAAACCCTGTTAGGGAAATGGTTATGGCGATGGCCTTTGGAAAGAAAGAGATTGTGGCATGAGGTGGTGGGAAGCATTTATGGGAGGTCAGAGAATGGATGGGATGCTGGTGTATCGAGGCAAGCTAACCTAGCAACACCTTGGAAGGCTATTCACAACACCCTTCCTCAATTCCTCAATTTTATCAGGTATGAAGTTTGTTCTGGCAACTCTGTCCTTTTTTGGGAGGATATTTGGGTAGGAGACACACCATTAAAGGATTTGTTCCCTTCGCTTTTTTCTATTTCTTTGTACAAAAAAGAGGTGGTCTCAAAATTTGTCTCACCTTTGGGAACACCCTTAGATCCTACTTGGGATTTTGGGTTTCGTAGAGGTCTTAGGGATGTTGAAATTGATTCTCTTTCTGCTTTGCTTGGTTGTCTTAATCAAGTTTGTTTGGATCCCTCCAAGCCAGATAAGAGGGTTTGGACTCCTAGACCCAATGGAACCTTCACTTGTGCTTCTTTCTTCAAGTCCATCTCTCAACTTTATACTCCCAACCCTTTCCGTCAAAAGAAATTTGGTGTAGGCCAGTTCCCCCAAAAATTATGGCATTTTGTTGGGAAGTATTCCATGGGAAAGTTAACACTTTAGATAACCTACAAAAGAGAAGACCTTTCCTCTGTATTTCTCCTAATTGGTGTATCCTCTGTAGAGCTCACGGTGAGGATTGTTACCATTTATCAATATCTTGTCCCTTTTCTGCAAACCTTTGGGCTTGGCTATTTTCGTTGTTTGGGGGTAGTTGGAGTCTACCAATAGAAGTTCACATGCTCTTCAACCATTCTACCCTTTATTGGCCTACAAAAATAGGGAGAATTATGTAGAGATGTGCTAGTGCTGCTTTGATTTGGACTCTTTGGGAAGAAAGAAATCTTAGAATCTTTCAAGAAAAGGAAAGGAGCAGCCAAGATTTGAAAGACTGTGTTAAATAGGGCAATACATTGGCTGAAGACCTTGGAAATCTTTCATCAATTCTCCTTTAATGACCTCTGGAGAAATTGGTTAGCAATAGCGAGGTGTTCATCTCTAAAGGACAAATCAGTTACAAGTCGGTCTCCTCCATCCGAAGGCTCACTAAAGTTGAACTTTGATGGAAGTAGCATGGGTAATCCAGGTTTATCCGGAATGGGGGGTGCTTTGAGAAATGCGAAGGGAGAGATTTTGTTGCTTTACTCAGGTCCCTTGGGATTTGGGAACTCCATCAGGGCAAAACTCTTAGCTGTTGTACAAGGGGTGCAATTTGCAAACCAGCTGGGGGTACAACAACTAATAATTGAGGGGGACTCCAAAGTGGTGGTGGGTTGGTTGAAAAATTCTGAAGAGGCTATGTGGCGATACAAGAATGAAATGAAGAAATTTAGTTGGTTGAAAAGGAATATGTTGGTCACTGTACAGTGGGTGGGGAGATCAGCAAATACTTTGTCAGATATGTTAGCTAAGCAAGGGATAAATAGGGAAGAATTATTTTGGGCTCAGTTGTGATTCTTGTTTTTCTTTCCTAGTTTACTTGTAAGTTTCAAGGAGGGGCTGCAGCTCGCGCCTCTCGCTGGGATGATGTATGAACCTACTCTAAATTTGTTTCTGAATCAATAAATTTATTATTATTCATCAAAAAAAAAGGGGGATAGAATTAACTTTTGGAAGGACCCTTGGTGCTTGGAGGGTCCTCTGGCTGAAGCTTTTCCTCTCCTATTTCAGTGTGCTGCTAACCAAGATTCTTCAATGGCTGAGACTTATAACTTTTCTGGAGCTACTATTACTTGGATCCCCCTCTTCAGGAGAAACTTGTTTGACTGGGAGCTGGAAGAGATTGTGGAGCTGCTGGAGCTTTTACAGAAACAGAGGATAGATATAAATTTGGAGGATGAATGGAGTTGGAAATGGAATTCTGATGGTTACTTCTCTGTTAAATCCTTAGCCTTCAAGCTGAGCAGTTCAGGTTCTACGGTTTTTCCTGCCAATCAGATTTGGAATCCATCAAGTCCCTCTAAATCCAATTTTCTTCTATGGACAATGGCTCTAGATAAATGTCTGTCTAGGTCTAATTTGGAGAGACGAGGCATCCAGCTTCTGGACTCCTCTTGTGGTCTGTGTGGCATCCTCCCAGAAACTACAGACCACCTATGCATTCACTGTCCGATTTCCTCCTGGTGTGGGAGAATTTCCTGAAAGCTTTGAGTATCAGTTTGAGTTACGCCAAGGTCTGTCAAGGATCTGCTGTGTTGTTGGAAAATCAAAGGCTTAAATAAGAAGGGAAAATTAGTGTGGAAAACCATACCAGAAGCTTTTTTGTGGTCCATTTGATCTGAATGAAATAACAGAATTTTTTGTAAGAGAGTTAAAAGTCCAGAAGTGTTCTGTAGGCAAGCTGATTTCTTGGGCCTGTTACTCATGATTTCAAGCACCTGAAAACTTGCCTCAGTTGTTTAGAACTCAGTCTTTGTGGAGTCTGTAACTTGAGTTGTTCCTAGGTCTTCCCTTTGCTCTGAGCCTTGTTGTATCTTTTTCCTTCTTGAGAATAATCTTTTGTAATAATATGCAATTTTCTTTTTTCTTTTGAATTATAGTGACTTAGTAAGCGAATCATATCAAAGTAGTAAGACAATTATCCAATCACCAATTCCCTACTAGTTCTTTTAGGAAAATATTTTTTAAAAATTATGATGATTTAAATGAAATATTGAAAATTTTTAATAATATCCTTAGCTTTTTGCACCCCAACAACAGCCATGAACTCAACTTTCATTGAACCACCCTTCTCAATAGGCCCCAAAAACAAGTCACAAATGTTCCCACTCCTATCCCTAATCACTCCTCCAATTCCAAAGGGCCCCGGATTACCAAACTACTTCCATCAAAGTTAAGTTTCATCCAACCTTTACTTGGGGAGCCAAACCTCCAGGACCTTTTGATTCCTAGAAGAAGAAAGGGAAATCAACCCCCAGTTTTGAAATAAGTCTTCCACTGAGAAATCAGAGAATAGTTTCAAAGTCTTCACCCAATGAGCAACTCTAACTGTAACAGTCTCCAAGATTACTTACTTGCTTCTCTCTTTATCCTCAAAGATTCTTAAGTTCCTTTCCTCCCAAACAGTCCACACAATAGCTGCTCTAGCACACTTCCACAAAATTCTGTGTCTTTTTTTTGTACTTCTTATAAAGAATGGGCTAAAGAGACTTTCCAAACTAACAGGAGGGATCCACCTACAACCAAAGAGAGAGAAGAACCATTCCCAAATATAACAAACAAAAGGACAGGAAATTAAGAGATGGAAAGCACTGTCACCATTCAACTTTACACAAAATGCACCAATTTGGTCTTTTCTTTTGCAACAAACCACTCATGTTGATGCTCTCATGGTAAACTTCCCAACAGAAAGCACCAACTTTTGGGGGGATAGGGGCACACCAAACTTCTTTTACAGTGAAGGAATGGGATGGGGTAGAGACCACTAGTGAAGAGAAAAAGGATTTACAAGTAAACGACCCAAAGGGACTGAGATCCCACACCCATCTATCTTCCCCAAATTCATAAAAAAACCAGGTTATCCAAGATATTCAAAAGGCTAGACACTGAAGGGATTTCAAACTCTCTCAGGTTTCTTACAAACCCCAAGTTCCAACCCTCCCCAGAGGAAGAAGACCCAGAGAAATCAGACATAAGGTTTTCTTTAAGGCTTATAGAGCGTGCAAAGAAGGGAACGCAACTTTCAAAGGGAGATCCCTAGCCCACACATCTTCCTAGAATATGGTCCTATTATCAGAATCCAAGTCATACCTGATGTGCTCAAGGAATTGAGGAAGAATACCATGAATTACTTACTTTCCACAGTGTAGCTTGGTTGGCTCTTTGCAGAACAGCGGCATCCCAACCATTCCTAGAAAGCCCATGAATACTTGAAACCACTTTATGCCACAACCTATCATTCTACAAGGGGAAGCACCACAACCACCTACTTAAAAGAGCAAAGGTTTTTCTTCCTTACGTTTCCTAACCCCAACCCACCCACTTCTTTCCTTTTTACCACCTCCCACCTAATCAAATGATCTTTTCTTCCATCTCTTGGCTCCCACAAGAAGTCTCTCATCAAATTTTCTATTCTCCTCACAACTACTTGAGGCATCTTAAAGACAGACATGAAATAGATAGGGAGGTTAGCCAAGGTGGACTTGATCAATGTAATTCTCCCCCCTAAAGAGATGTAATTCCTCTTTCATCCAGCAAGCCTTTTCTCAATTTTCTCCACCACAAGGTTCCAAAAGCTGACAAACCTCGGATTGCCACCAAGAGGTAAACCTAAATATTTTAAAGGCTACACACCTCTCTCACACCCTAGAATCTCCACAAATGAGCCCAACTCCTCTTCAAAAACATTTATACCCACCACCGCACTCTTATACCCATCACTGCCATGGAACTCTTTAAACACTCCAAGGATATCTGGTTAAATGATCTCCCAACAATCCTGATAAAAGGCCATTGTAAAACCATCAGAGCCCAGAGACTTAGATCTATCCAGGGTAAAAATTGCTTCCTTGATTTCATCTTCCCCAAACCTCTTTTCTAAAAATTGGGTTTGGGAGGCATCACTATATTCCCAATTCAGCCCTTCAACTGACCATCTTTCACTTAGAGGCCTTAAATAAATTGATTTAAAGTGATCTGCAAAGGCCTTAGCTATCTCTACTTGACTTGTAATTTCCCTGCCATCAATTTCTAAACAAGAGATAAGATTTTTTCTTCTTCTACCATTAGAAATTGCATGAAAATACTTGGTGTTTCCATCTCCCTCCTTAATCCATTTCTCCCTCGATTTTTGTTTTCAACTTATTTCTTCCCTTAACAGAGTTTCTTGGAGTTCCTTCTTCAACTTTAGGCTTAAACTTCTGTCTTCCTCTCTCAATAACCTTTTTGATTCCCTTCTATCTATGTCCTCAATTTGCAAAATTAGATTGGCCTTCTTCTCCTCCAATCTACCAAAAACCAGCTTATTCCATTCTTTAATTTTTGCCATCAGCTTTTGTAACTTTTTCATAAATTTCTGCCCCTCCCATTGCATCCCCTGTTGTTGTTCACTCCACCACTCCACTCTTTGTTTGAAATCAAGAAGTGTAAACCACATGTTCTTAAACCTAAAAGAGGTAAGGCACCAACCACTCGTTGAAAACACATATCGACCAATGGTCAAAAGTAATTCTCAGCAAAGTTTTCCCTAATAAACCACCCCAATGTTCTTCCCAATCAACTGAGACTAAAATCTGTACAATTTAGAGTAAATCGGATTAGCTTGAATATTGGACAAGTAAATCTAGATTGCCCCAGTGGTATGTCTCTCAAGTCAAAGGTATCAATAAAATTATTGAATTTCCTCATGCAGATTATTACCCTCTGCCTAGTATTGTTCATTTTTTCCGCATATCTTACCACTAAAATCTCCACCAACAAATCATGGCCCTTCCCATGAACCCCCAATATCAACCAACTCTTCCCACATCAGGTTTCTTTCTCTATAAGAATTGGGACCATAAACATTTGTTAAAACCCATTCAAACCCATCCTGGGCAATTTTCAGTTTAACCGACACAATGAAATTCCCTATTAGTTCCTCTGAGCATTGAATTACCTCCTCCTTCCAAACAGTTATTATACCCCCCGGAAGCACCCCAAGAAGGAAGGAAACTCCACCTTAATTCTCTTTCACCCCAAAAGCCTCTAACCCATCTCCTATCCAGCTCAAGGATTTTAGACTCTTGGATTAGAAGATTATCTGGCTTTTCTTTTCTTAGAAGTTCCTTAATTGTTCTCCTCTTTGTTGCATTCCCTAACCCCCTTACATTCCAACTGATAATTTTCATTTCAGCATTTGAAAATACTACCCTATCCTCCTTTCTTCCTATAAACCCCTTTCCTTCTACCTCCCCTTGCACTGAATTCCTTATCCCCTTCCACATTACTAATTAACTTCTCCACTTCATTCATCTTCCCCCCCCCTTCCCCTTCCCTATCCTCACATATGCCTGTGTTTCCTTGGGTGTTTTAACTTCTAAGCCCGTTTTAGTGGCTAAAACGAAAATTTTATAAAACAATTTTAATGTCAGCAATGTTGTGCGGAGCAAAGTCTTGGGCGGTCAAGAAACAAGATGTCCAGAAAACAAGTATAGCTATGGCAGAAATGAAAATGATGAGATGGAAGAGTGGAAAAACTACAAAGGACAGGATCAGAAACGAACTTTCAAAGGAACCTAGGAGAAGCTCCAGTAGATGAAATGAGGGAAAGTAGATTAAGATGGTTGGGTGGCATGTAGAGAAGACCATCTACAGTACCCGTAAGAAGTGATCTATTACAAGTTGTAGGTACTAGAAGAGCTAGGCTTAAGGTGGTACGAAATGATTTAAGGGCTCATAATTTATCAATGGAAATGGCACTAAACTAAACAGAATCGCAAAAGTAAGAGTCATGTAGCTAACCCCATATAGTTGGAACAAGGATTAAATGATGACGACAACGACGACGACGATGACGATGATGATGATGATGATGAATTGTTCGATCCAATTTTCACAAAAGCTTTCCATGAAAGAGTTATATTCGATCACTTTTCCTAACCAACTCAACTTACCAAATTCAATTTGATTGTTGCTTCTCTTTAGTGTTACAATGTTATAGAAGTAGCAATGGCTGACAAAAAGGGAGACATTACAAAAGTGACTACTCATCCAACTCTCCAACAGAGCAGCTATAAAAACTACCATGGTTCACAATATTGGTGATATTTGGTGAAATATCTCCAAGATCCCCCCCCCCCATTTTTCTATGGACAACACAAAATATTCTAAAAATCTATTTTTTTCCTAATACCTCTCATATATTGATGATATTTCCAATTACATTGATAAACTATGCATTTAAGATTTAATATTTCATAGGATCATTGAAACTTTCCAATATTTCATCAAAATCAACATTTTTTTATGAAAATCTCTTCCTAAAAGATCAAATGGGGATTCAGTGATTGGATTATTGACTCGATATTCATATTCTGATATGATTCACTAACTAAATCACTATAATACAAATGAGAAAAAAAAGGCAAGCAACTACAAAAAAGGATTCTCAATCTGATCAAAATATATAGTAACAAAAGAGACAAGATTTTTTTTAAGATAAATAAAAAATAAAAAAGATTACATAAAAGGTGATAAGCATACATAAAGAAGAGAAGATGGCTAAAATACTATGAGGGAGACAAAGAGTGATACTAATAAGGATCTTAATCTTCTCATAATTGATATAAACAATTGTTTACTATGGTTCTTTGAGCCTTAAATATGCAATTACACTATTCCTAACAATTCCATGTTTTAATAAATCCATATTTATAGAAATTTTCCTTGATGCCATTAGATTTTCTAAATATCTTAGAGAAATTATCAAGAAAACTGTGAGGAAGTTGCCTTGCTTGAAACTCTTCAGAAGGTTCAGTTGATCCCACCAGGGAATGATGAAAGTATGTTGAGTCCTAATGCTAATGATATTTTCTCTTGTGTTTCATTTTTCAAACATTTCACCCAATCCCTACCACTAATCATTTTCCAGTTGAAACCTTTTGGGGCAGTCCTATCCCTCCCAAGGTAAAAGTGTTTTATTGGGATTTGGGAAGCTGCAAATCAAACTATTAACAGTTATGTAAGGCTTCAAAAGAAACAGACAAACTGATGTGTCTCATCTCATGTGTATGTTTTATGCTTGAGAAGCAGGGAAGACACAAACATCTTCTTTGGCATTGTCATTGTGCTACTAAGATTTAGAACCATTTTGACATTCTGGTGGGAGAAAGCTTGGTGGCTCCATCAGAGGAAATAGGATTGATTAATACCAATATTTTGACTTGTAACACTCAAAGACAAATGATTCTATGCCATGGTACAAGGGCAGCACTGATTTGGGGTTTGTGGAATGACAAAATACAAGAATTTTTTAAGAGGCTGAGAGATTGATTGACCTTATTCTGGTAAAGATAGCTCATTGGGCCTTGGTTAGTGAGGAATTCCAAGGAGCCAACATAAATGATCTTCTCAGAGGATGGTCAATAATTGCCAAACATCAAAACAAGCATCAGCAAAGGCAGAAATTAGGGAATCATCCAGCTATAGGCAGATTAAAACTCAATTTCAATGGCTACAGTCTTGGTAATCCAGGACAGTCTGGTGTGGGGGTTGTAGTAAGAGATCATAACAGCAACACTGTGCTAACTTTTCTGGACCAATTAGACAAGGTAATGCTGTGAGGGCAGAATTAATGGCTCTAAACTAAAGCCTAGATCTGATGAGCAGAAATGGTATGAAGTTTGTTGAAGTGCAAGGTGATTGTCAAACCATAATTTTGTGGATGAAGAAACAAGGGAAGGTCCCATAGAGATTCATACTTTTGGTTAGAAAGGCACAAAGCCTGGGTAACAATTTGAACAGATTGCTCAACTGGATTCCTAGGAGTGCAAATGTTTCCGCTGACTCCTTATCAAGAGCAGGAGCTGTAAGGGATCATATGGAATGGGGTATACCAGGGCCAGGAGTTAAGTTTAATACATTCAAACTATCTGTACTCTTTTGGCCTGCTGCCTTTTAGGGCAGTTAGGATAGCAAAATATCCCCGAAGTTGCCCCATCTCTACATGGCGTAATGTCTATTGATATCAAAATTGCAAACCATGACAACTGCAACCCCACCAATGAACGGCACAGATATCAACAACCACTCTTTCTTGATGAGTTGATGGCTAATAGGATCATAGACAGGATAATTTCTTGGTCATCATGTCACAAGTGTCTTATAAGCAGAACTACCAACTTTTTTTTTCTCTTTTTATTTTGAGAATCTTTTTGTAACTAGTCAAGGTTTGATTTCATAGTGTAAAGTGATTAGATCGTATATTCCTGATATACAGCTTTTAGTTGTATAGGGGCTTTCCTTTTTATTTAAATACATACATTCATACTTTACCTTTCTCAAAAATAAATAAACTACCCTTCCTCTGCTTATTTTCATGTTTTCCTTCAAATTGAGCATACATATCAGACTGGATTTGCCGCTTTGGGTTGTCAGTGCACGCATCACTAGAGCTTAGAGCTGTTGTATCCCTAGAGGCTGATCATTGGATTCCTTTGTACCACCAGATAAGTTCCCAGAGACAGCAAAATCAGTTTTAAGGACAACAGGTGCTGGCCACGCCTCAGCTATTACCAATGAGTTCCTATTTTAATCTATTAGATTCAGTTCTGGAATATTAAGATCTGCCATTGCTTTTTCAGTTATATCATTGTTGCCATATTTCTGCTTCTATCAGCTTTGTTCCTCTTACAAGACTAATCCTAGCTCCAAAAAATAAATAAACTGAGGGTCTCAACAGAATTAGATGGTAGCAACATTGCAGGTGATTGCTGATGGATGTTGCTCTTTTTATGTTCTCGTGGTCAAATCTTGTAGGCTCTAATGTCATTTGCTGGAGGTGGTTGTCCTTTTGCCCATTTGTTTGGTTTTTGATCTATAGGTTTTATAGGCATTATCATTGTTCTGTATCTTTACCTTTTCCTTTTGTTGGGCTGATTACTACATTTTCTTGTATAGTTTACTTCTTTTCCAATAACTCTACTGTCTATTAGAAGAGTTTAAAGGTTAGCTAGGAGCCACTTAAAATTATGGATTTCCAATCCAAGAGGACAATAATAACATGTGACTTAAATTCTGATGACCTTGAAAGAAAGAGAGGGGGAGAGAGGGAGAGACCAGAATCATATTCATGTTTAAAAAAGGAGGAAAAAACCCATTATTGAGCTTACCACTGTAGATCATCACACAGTATGCAGCTTCACATGCAAACTGCAGGACAGTCAATCATTTTTACATGTATTAGTACATGAATCCACGTCCATGCCAGCATATCAATAAGATAAGGAGAGATAGACAGACAGGGAAATGCAGATGAAAATGCACAAGTAACCTACACTACTCACGCAAACCATACTCTTATGCCTTCTCAACAAGAAGCTATAATTTAAAACTTTGGTTTCTTCCCAATTAAGATTAGGAAAATATGATCAAAATAAGAAGAGAGAAAGAAGAAGGTTTCTTGAATCTGGAACAGCATAAAACCAAGAAAAGAACAATTTCTTTATGAACAATCAAGTATGGAAATCCAATAAGCAAAAGGAATGGGAAATAACAATTTTTGGAGGACAAATAAAAAAGAAATTTTCATTAAATAAAAAACAGTGTACAAAGAAATGGGAAATAACAATAATAGACTGCCAGGATTAATACATGGAAGTTATTCATATGGAGAGGCACAGATTAATGGCATTCCTTCCTGCCTTCAACCAAACATCAGGGACAAATGTAAAGGTGCAATTTGGGTGGACATTGGTTGACAATTTTTTAAAATCTGAATGGACCCATCCCAAAAAGACTAGGCCTGATGCAGTGTAAATTCTTCAAAGTGGGTAGCCAATCAGCAACCCTAGACAAATGTCTCCTCAAAAGTGGTTGTCCACCTTATTCCAAACGCCTCAATGGTCATGTCCAAATAATTTGACCCCAAGGATTCAATATGACAAATCCTAACCTTAAAATGCCAGGCCTGAGCCACCAAATACTTTAGTAAGTCGTACCAGATTGACGTAGAAGTTTTACAATGGATAAAAAGGTGAGAGGTGATCTCACTAACTCTATGCAAAAGATAAGGAAATTCACATAATCGTTCACTTCATATGCATTCTAAACTACTCTTTTTGAAGCAAAAGCACCACTTTGGATGGGAACAAACCTCCCCTAGATGAAGCTAGTCATGAGATAAAGAGACACAAAAGCACGAAGAAGGAAAATATATGTTGTTCAAAAGTAACTTCTCTTTTCCCATTTTGTATTTAAAAATAATTTATTATTGCAGCATTAAAAGGCAATTATGTTTCCCAAGAGAATCTTCTCCAGCCTCAAACACCTTTTACTTCTCAGGCCTCTTTCTCTCTCTGTCAGTCCCAACTACATTTATAGATTTGGTATACTCTAGTTTTCCTTCCTCACCTTCCCTTAGTCCTCCCCCTTTTGTAGTGTTTGTGAAACAGGCTTTTTTTATGTAAAATGTATTATCATATTATCATAAACCCCTTTAGAGTGGTCTGGCATCAAACAAGCACCTCCAGAGTCTTAGAATCCCAACTCAAAAAGTTCTCTGGGCCCAAATAAAAGCTCGGCAAAAGCTATCTAGAAATACACCACAGAAATAGAAATTGCTGAACCTTCCTATAATGATCAAACAACTTCTCCAGTACCTACATTTGCAATTTACATAGAGAATTCCACTGCTCCACTTTCTTTGCTTCACGCCGTGGTTTTTAACTCTCTATTTAATAGCTTCCAGCCTTCAAAATTTCTTAAAATCCCAAAACAAAAGGAAAATAATAATCAAATAAATATTATTTCAGATAACTTAGATTTCTTGACACCGACAAGATTCATCACAAGCCTCCATACGCTCCACAGTCCACTTCAATGAACCATTAATCTCGCACACAAATTCCATTTCCACATTCTCTCCAAATACTAAGAACTGCAAAAAGCATTTCTTCTCAGCTTCCAACAATAACACTTAATAACAATTACCCGTTCTCCGCCCCTCCTACAAGCACAACCATCAGAAAATGCCAAAATCTTATTCTCCCGAAAGCCAAATTCCCAATCAAAGACCAAATAATTCAAATCATTCACTCCACAACTGAATTTGCTCATCGAACACAACCCATAAAGAACAAGCGATCGATCACAGAAGCAACAAATGGAATAATAACCAAACAAATAAATAGTACAGAGAAGAATAAAACTCACCTGCAGATCCAAGTATTTGAGTCTCCGCTTTCTACGAATCACAACAGTTCAATATTGCCAAATCCTCATAAACCCAGTTCTCCGTCTGAATCCAAGCTCAGACCTAAAAACCAATTCATGCAAATAAAATTTACCAAGAACTCAAGAAAGGATGAAAAGAAAGAGTCCAAACGAGAAATTGGAATGAAAAAATGAAAATGGCTTCCAGTTACAGGGGAGAGAGAGAGAGAGGGAGAGGGAGAGAGAGAGAGAAAGAGAGGAAAGAGCGGGTATTTATAGGAGACTCGATTTTTATTGGTAATTACATATTTCATTTATTTCCTGAACGAGCCGTGTAGTAAAGAAATTGGAGCGAGTTGTCGGCAGGATAGATCTTACGTGTCTCACTTTTTGTCCACGTGACAAATTTCCTGACCAATGACCAATCAGCTATTGATAGCCAACTTGCCATCAAACAGCCATTCAATTTCTGGGCAACCGTGTATGAAAGATTGTTGTTTCTGATTGAGGACTCGGAATTGTCACGTGCTTGGGGAGGACGATCGGACGAAGGGGCTTCACCCAGTCTCCGACAGCCAGCTGTCGGCTCGGTGGCTCACCCACATCCACAACTTCACTCGCGTGACTGCGTGAGCCCTTCTCTTTTTTCCCAACTTTTTATTTATTTTATTTGTATTTCTCCTTAAACCCAACCATTATAAAAATTAAAAAAAAATAAACACCAAAAGTACAGAGTCTAGTGTGATGATACACCAAAAGTGTCCTACCAACATAAATATGTCTTTTTTATAAGCATTTGCTAGCTTGTATCACAGGGAAAGGCAAAAAGATACACCAGCACCTATGCTTTAACCCTAGGTCATCCGGTTCCTTTCTTTCTTCCTTGGTTTAATTACCATGATTTATCCAAGTCAAATTTCTGATTATTAGATAGAATATTCATTTTTTATGTAATTAAGAATTAATCGCGGTTGATGCGAACCATTTGCTTACGTGGCTTCATTCCAAACCGTTGGATTTACAAGAGCAAGGGGATCTTGATCGGTTGTTGATACTTGATAGATATGGGATCGGATATTTGTAGGGGAGAATCAGAAGGGAGTGTTGGTATTTACCAAGAAAAAGGTTTGAGTAGGTCTGCCGAATGGAAATCTAATGGTAGGTTTTTGTCATGTTAGGAATTGATGGTGTTAGTGATACGGGGTTGATGGATTGCAAGTTGCAGAGACAGGACAAGTTGGATGGGATATGGATCATGAGAGGTTAGGTTATGCAGCTCCTCTTTTGAGAGGGGAAAAAGTTGATTTGAGATGGAATTCATCTACCACGCTAAAGCTCAAATATTCTTTGGAGATTGCAAAGTTGTATGTGTGATGCAAAGATAGGAAGGAGTTATCATGATGAATATAAGGTTGTGTTTGGTTGCAGTGCAAATTTATTTATACTAATATAAATGTATTGGAGTGCAAATGTAAAAATTGTAAATTCTTGTTTAATTTTATTTTGGATTTTACTTTATTCTGCTTCATGTTTTAATTTACCAACTAAATAAAATAAGCTAAAACTTGAAATAAAAATAGATTAAAATTTACATCCAAATCATTTGCATTGCCATGGTTTTGCATCAAAGCAAATTTATTTGCATTGCAACCAAATACAGCCTAAAGATTTGTTGGATTTGGGAATAGAATAAACAGTACTAAGAGTGAATTGGCTTGAATTGAATTGATTCTTCCTCTTAGTTGTGTTTGGTACATTGTCATTTCTTCATGAAACATTTGGGATTGATCGATAGAAATTGGTTTGAAATACGAGTTATACCAGGTTACATAATTAAAAAACATTTTGGATTGATAAATACAAGTTGTTTTTACTTATTATATAAAATGTCAAATTTGACCTTCAACTCTAAACGGCAATGATCAGTCCCCCACATATATTATTTAGTTTGAAGCAACTCCCTTATGTGACATAACAACTCATATTTCTCACCAATTTCTATTGATCAATCCTAAAGGTTTCATGAAGAATGATACCAATTAAACACAACCTTAGTGAAGAAAGCAATTTAGTACAATTTAAACTCCGTATTTTTTGAATGGCACGTTGGATGGCTAATTTTAACCTCAAATGAAGCTCCGTTTGTTTGCATTGGCATAAATGCATGAGAGTAGGAAATGAGCTAAGTGTAAATTCTGGTTTGCTTTTGCTTTCACACGTAGACTTGTTTCTTTCTATTTGTGAGGAGTAAATTTTAGAACTAAAATGGTGTAGTTTCCACTTTATGTGAAAAAGAATTAAGGTTTGGAGGAAAGCCATGCTGTTTGGGTGGAGTAAATTAAGAAGCAAAACAACAATGTGGTCATAACTTTATATGAGAGAGAGAGGATATAAGAGGAAGGTGGTGCAAATTTTGCATAAATTTTTTTATGAGAATTTTGCATTGTCAATTAATGCAAATAAGTGCAAATCATGGTTAATACAAGTGGATGCAAATATAAGGTTCCATTTGGTTCACATATAGGATTGGAATCGAAATCCTCAGGAATCAGAATGGAATCACTTATTCCTTACGTTTGTTTGGTTCAGCCAATAATTGGAATCAGATTCTGATTGTTGTTGTTTGGTTCATTTGGATTTCGAATCGGAATCAATTGAAAAGTTTGAATTTTATATTAATCTATTTATTATTTTATTATTACTCTATTAGTATTTTTGAATATATAATTATTATTTTATTAATATTTTGTTATTTTATTATTGATATATTGGTTTATTATTATTCTCTTATTATTAATTTTATATTATTTTATTAATATTAGGTTTTGGGGTTTTTGTCACGAGTTCTTTACTTCTTGACAGGCTCTGGAATGGATTGTCATGAGTTCTTTATTTCTTGACAGGCTCTGAAATGGATTGTCACGAGTTCTTTACTTCTTGATAGACTCTGGAATGGGAATCCCATTTCCTAGCTGGGGGGGTTGGATTTCCGATTCCGATTCTGGGCTAGAAAACCAAACTAATACAAACAATCAAACCCCATCTATATATATATATATATTGTAAAATAAGGAAGTCTAGAAATTTTCTCCTTTTTTTGAATTTTTTATTTTTTTTAATCCATGTCATTTATAAACTACCAATTAGAAAATATACTTTCTCCAAAAAAATATTCCTAAAATCTCTCTCCTCTCTCTCTCACTCACTCACTCACTATCCAATAACCTAAATAATCTAATATCCTAAAATTTCTCCTAAACAACCTCCCCCACTACCCCCAACTTTCTCTTAAGTTATCTCTAATTTAGTAGAGAGTTTTTCTCATAAATTATCTCTAATTCTTATTTATCTTCTCCCACACCTTTTATCTACATCTATCTAAAGAAAGTTTGAATTAAAAAATTTAAGAATTATTTAAATATCTAACAAAATTATATAATAACTTTAAAATATTTATTCAAAAGACAAAAAATAATTATAATCGACTTAATAATATTCATATTATTAATAAATATATATTTTACTAAATCCATCACTAAATTATGTACAAACAATATAAATTATGATTTTCTGTATTATTCAATCTAAATGTTATTCAAATAATAAAAATCTAACATTAAAAATGAAATATTATTTAAATATTTCAGTAACTAAATATCTTAAATAACAAAATATTAAAATTAATATTTTAAATAAATTTTAAATAGTTATTGAATAACTTTCAATTATAATAAATAGATTAAGATTTTAAATATTTAGTTAAATAACTAAATATTTTAAATAACAAAATATTTAACAAAACTAGATTTTAAATAGTTAAAATAACAAAATTATGTATTAATAGTTCTATAGTTTTATGGATTATTAAATTCAACTAGTAATTAAACATTGTACTAATTTCATTTATACCAACTAATAATTCTATAAAATAAATTTCAAAATAATTATTGTTTATTAATAATCATTTTATAAACTTAATATTTATTTATTGTATATTTATCTATACTAAAATTAAAATTTATTGTATTTTAGTAATTATTTATTTTTTTCTGATAAATATATTTTCAATAATTATGTAAGAATATATATTTTTTTGTTATTTAATAGAAAATTTTCAATAATTATTGGATTTTAAACTAATATTATTTACCTTTTTAAATTTAATTTATTGTGTATTTTTGCTATAAATTTTTAATAATTATTGGAAATTAAACTATTCTTCAGTGGTTGGTTCGATTAAGTTGTAGGTTGTTTGGCCAACCAAATCAGCCTGATCAAGTTGGGGGGTTAGTCACTCAGGTTATATCGGTTTTAGTAAATCCATGAAACTAAAAGGTATTTTAGTAAATGACCTTTTTCTATTAGACTAGGACAGGGCACGTCACATGGGTAATATTCAATTTAAGATTTTATTTATTTATTTTGGAGGAGGAGGGTAATGGGTTACACAACAAGGGTAGTCCTCCACCAAACCCCTAGACCCCCTTCAACTGGGGTGCAGGTGGGATTCGATCTCGGGTTTCTGCTACAATCAGCTATAAACTTTACCAGTGGACTAGCTGACACCTTATTGACATTTTTAATTTACAACAATCACTTTGTAGCCTGCGGTAATTATCCAATTACTTTTGATGTTAAAAGGACAAATCTATAACATTAAAAAAGTTTTCTAAACACAAGAACCATGTCTATCCAAAATAGAAGTAAAAATAGAATTTTAAAAGGCTAAAAGTGGAGGCAAGGTGATTGAAAATAGTAAAATACTATATATATATATATATACATGTGTATCCATTCTTGTATATATGTATCATATATTTACTATAATTTTATTTTATTTATGCATTTTAGAGTATAATTTATTTTTATGGCATATATATTAATTAATATGAATCATATACTTCTGAAATTTATTTTGTATTTTGTTTGGTGCTAATAACCTTCCTTACTTAAATGAAATAATTTGCTTTCTTAATTTACATATTTTGGTTTATTTTTATGTGTGAACATTAAACTAAAATTATCAATGACTAATGACTCTTTGTACATTTTAAGATGCAATTTATTCCTTTCATAGCCAATTCATACATATCTACTTTATGTTATATATATTCTTTTTAATTTGATCATTTTTTGAAGTTTTATTTTGTATTTTGTTTTATTCTTATAACATTCTATACACGAAAGAAATAAATTGTTTATTTAATATTAGCTATTTAAAAATAATCTTTTTTAGTATTAGCCAATTTATGATCATTTTCATTACAAAACTTCTTTGTTGGTGCTAAATAAAAAAGAGATTGGCAATTCTGTTTAGGCTCAGTTTGGCAGGACCACAAATACAAATATGTAGAGTGCAAAACTTGGCCTTTTGTATTATTTTGTATCTATTTGTACTGTACATATTTGTATTTGTGCTCTTTCTAAACTGAGCCTAATTTTTATTGCATTACTAGTATTTATTTTTTTGTTTATTTATCTTCTTTATTTAAATAAAATTTAACTATTATTTTAGTTTTACATAGGTGGATGTTATTTAGCACATGTTATGGGTGAACATATAAGTAGAGATTCTGTTCTTACATGCAGTAGATTAAGATGTAAACATTAGAACTCTTTTATTTGGTGTGTAAGAGATAAAAAGAAATAGATTTTTTTTCTTTGGTAGTTTAAGAAGGATGTCATGAGAGATATTTGAGTGTTAATTGATTGATTTTGTTGATGACTAATTAAATAATCAAATTTTCTTAAAGTTTGAAAATTATTACATAAATTTTCATTTTTCATTTTAAGTGGTTGATTGAATGATATGTGCACCTCACAAATTTGAGGTAAAAGGTAGTGAGGTGCACGCCCACAACGTTTGAGGCTTAAGCCTCATATTTAACCCACAAGGTGTTTGGCTCTCGGCTTTATGCACTTTAAAACTACAAGTATAATCTATGATAACAAAAAGAGATGGTATCGGAAGAGCTTTGACCAATCAAAGGACCCCGTGAATTGTGATTAACACCACCTAATTGATCATCTCATTTATGATGCCAATTGATTGGCTGTGTGTCTTTTTGATACCGTAGTCAAACCCTAATGTAGATTATAATATGTCAAATGTATTGTGTGAATACAATTAGAACTCTAAAGAGGGCCAAAATCTAATAAATATGGATTTGCGAAAGGAGAAGTTAATAAACATAGATGGACCAAAATGTAAATAGGATATAAATGGGAATTGCGTGGATTTTTAAGGCATAGGGGGCCATGGCTCCCTGGCCTCCACCACTTGTAGAAGCAGTTTTCCATACTCTAGATAACCTCTCTGTAACACAAAGATCTAATTCCTCTTTTGGTGGTTTTATGTTTTTAAATTGTTTTTGTTTTACCAACTAGTCTCAAAAGAGGATATTTTCTTTTAATTCTAGCATATCTTCATACCATATCTCTCTTGTACTATCCCTTTCTCTCTTAGAAAAGTTTTCAAAAAACCATTTCTTTCTTTTCGGTTGTGAATTAAAATTTAACTTGATAAGTTCTTTATCTATTTGGAATTCTTCCTCAATTTTTAAGACATTAATTTCAAAGTCTGCCTCTATGGGCTCATAAGACTTTACTGAAGTAGTCTTCTAAGTTGTATGATAAGCCGAATGTTTTGTATTATTTATTGGTGTTTCATAAGTAGCATAAATGATGCCAGGAGGGGGAAGAGGTGGTTTTGACAAGTCCACTAATCTCCTAGAATAAGAAGATTTTACCTCCAAATGTTCATAATATGACAACTTCGAAGAAGTAGATGCTCTTCTAAACCTAAGCTCGGCATACCCATCGTGTTCATTGAAAACTGATTCTAATTCACTGGACTCTACAGGTCTTGGAGGTTCTGCATTAGCTATTGACCAATTATCCAACTGTCTCACATCTTTCCACACATAAAAAGGGAACAAGTGAGTTTAAACAAGATTGCGGAAGCAAGTTCTGATGAAGATGCAACAAGATATGGATGCAAAAATAAAAATAAACCAGGTTATATAAAAGGAAATAATATATTGCAAATTATAATGCACGAGAAAACACTTACAAAGAATTATTTGAACAATGGAAACTTCGAAAGACACAAACACTCAAACTCAAATTGAGAAAGGCCATTGAAGTTGACTGATTGTTTACAATGAAGTAGAAGGATAAGATGAGAAGATTGTTTAAGTCAGTGTCTAATATTGAAGATATGTTTGAGGAATGTAGCACAAGTTCTTCTCTTACTAAATCTATGTCTATAAAGAATATGGAAGAAGTAAACTATACTAATATAAAAAAATCACTCCAAAACTGGACCATCCCTAAGGTAGCACCATCCAAAATCTATAAAAAAAGAATTTTTAGTCTAAAAACAAACTTCAACATAAGAATGGTAAAAATAGATGTTGCCCTAGGAAATGAATCTGAAGATTTCCATCTTATAGATAGAAAACAATAGAGGCTTATAGAAAGAAAGCTTATTGTAATTTCATTCATTTCGACTTAATATAGGTAGCCATAAAACCTTTAACCAAACTAGGTCTCCAAACGACAACCCTTGTCTGTGGAGTAATCAAAGGAAGCTTTCATCAAGGACCCATATATTTTAATGCTTTCCCTAATTTCACAATTTCAATAACGGACCCAGGGATACATGAAGCCTTAAATCTGTGGTTGCATACCCAAGGTTTCGACATGAAACCAATATCTGAAAATGTAGCTTTAGTTTAGAGAGTATACTTTAAAACTATAAATACTATTTTTCTTAATACCAGGATTACAGGAACTAAGGGAATAGTTACCTTGTTCCAGACCAATGCTTAGGCAGATCACATGGAAAGATGTGAGATTGTTGGATAGTTGGTCAATAGATAATGCAGAACTTGTACAAATATACAAGGCCCATATCCAAACTGGGTCTATGTTTGGTGGACAACTTGGGGAGCATCCAATGATATATTTCCCAAGAAAGAATTATTGGACAAATATACAAAATTTGGTCAATGAAGGATCGATTTGGAGCATGAGCATGTAAAGCAATTCGAGTTTTTCAAGACCTATCACCTTCCCTGGATCCTAAAGTGGAAATATCATCTAGACGTCTGTGTACCAATTTGGAATTGGTTGGTTTAGGTCAAACCCTAAACTGATAACATTAACTCTTTTTTAGAGTCAAATTTTCTCTCTTAATTTGCCTTTTTAGGCATAGGTCATTACATAAGTCCAAACCTACTTGTTTTATTACTTGGACTAAATACTGTTGGAACCAAAACATCAATAAATAATACACCACCTTCGGCTTATCATACAACCTAGTAGACTACTCCTTAGTAAAGTTTTATGAGCCAACAGAGGCAGACTTTCGGGAATTATAGATTTACCCTATTATATAAACTTGTAGTTTCATTAGCACATTATTTTGAGGCTGGTGAAATGACTGAAATCATTTAATCCATTGAATGAAATTTCTGACCATGGTCATAGAAATTCTTATAACAATGGAAAATAGATAATTTTAAAACCTTAAGTAGGCAAATGAGCTTTTTGTTTATAACTCAATGATAATATAGAAAACAATGCATTTCTATTTGTTAATGCAACAATAATAAGGGTTGCCGCTGCTGGTTTGTAGTGTTTTTCATTTGAGAAGATGACGAATAGTGTTATTTTGAAGGACAATTTTGACATTTTCAAAAGTTTTAAGTTACATGTGATGTCATGTGATACATATAACTGGCTGGTTAACGGTAGGTGCTAAATTAACATGTTTTTAAAATTTAAGTACCCAATTTAAAATTCAAAAACCAAAAGTGATACTAGACACAAAGTACAAATATAAGGTACTAATATAAAATTTTCCAATGGCATGTTGAAATTAACTTTATGTCTCAATATTTTAGGAAAAATCTATACTGCCCAATGACATATTACTATTTTTATACACTAACTAAATGACAAAGCAATGAGTCTTTTTTTTTTTTTTTTTGGTAACCAAGCAATGAGTCATTCAACGGTTATCATGAGTCTAACCTTTGTCAAGAAAAAGTGCTTTAAAAAAAGAAAAATATTAAATAATCAAGGGCCCACAAAGAAGCCAGCCTAGCGTGATGCTGATCCCTAGTCAGGTTCTGCTGAACTTATGCTGCTTTCCGCTCTCATACTCCAAATCAACCGTTTTATATGGGAAAGATGACTGGCTATCATAGGTGGGCCTTGAGATTGCTAGCCCAGATTGGGGTTGTCCTACATCCAGGCCTAGTGTATGCCGAGGCCAGGCTGGGCTTTTATGTAAAACCCTAAGCCTAGATCTTAGAAACTTCTCGGTCACATGGGCCAGTCTGGAAGTGGTCTCCCCTAGTGCCTATGCTATTTAATATATTGCCCCTAAGTTAAAAGATGGCTACAACCAAACGGTACACAGCATAACGGGCTTAATTAGTACTGCCAAAAGCCTGAACATGATGTGCAATTTATCTATTTATTTATTTATTGTTTTGTTTGGTGGTATCCTTGACTGATTGATTAAGTACTGAATAGTTTATACATGAAATTATTTAATTTAAATTATAAATAATAAAAAACAGTTTGCTCTTGCTTTTTTTCTCATTTCTCATATTTGTTTTATTTATTTTACATATATATCTTTAAGAATTCCAATTTTAAATGCTCACTGCAGTACCAACTTGTAGCTTTCCTTACCTCAGAAAATACTTATTTACTTTTTACTTAGTTGGATGGCAGCCAACTCAAATCTTCCATGCAGTTTGTCTTGGCACAAAGAGGACCTTTCTATACTAATTGTAAGGCTTTATTGCCCACATGACATTCAGGTGTACATGTGATGAACCTCCACAGAGGGCTTGCTACTTGGCTTCCCTAAGGCTATGTTTGGCTTGGTAGAAAATATCTTATTTTCAATCAAACCAAACACAGCCTAAAACAATCTATAATGGTCACCCTCAATTCAGTAAAAATATTTTCTATCCGAGACACTTTGCCATTTACGCATTTATAAACAAACAATGTTACTTGTGGAATGCACTAATAAAAATTAGCGAGAAGTTGAAGTCCATTGCAGAATTTTGAAATTACAACCCCTCATAGTCTATTAGACCCCTATAAACCGCATCCTGTTCATGAATTTGGCATCAATTCATGGTCAGGATTCACCCTACCTGGACGATGGAGCTAAGAATTCTAAGGTGAGTTGAACAGTCATTCTCCCTAAAAATTAAGCCACATGCCGTTGTTAGTTGAAAGATGGCACAGATAGCAAATGCAGAGGTCCCCTACATAACGGATGGTACATCCATAAATAGGTAGGTTATGCAGGAAGCTCATATACGATTATGTGTGGAAGATACCAATAAAATTAGACCTTATTATTATTATTATTATTTTATTGAGAGGAGGGGGGGGGGGTATCACATATTAGGGTGCATGAGAAATCTATTAACTTTACCATGCAGAACTTACACGTACAGGGATCTAATCTCCCACCTCTACATTTAAAGGGACGCCAAGTGACCATCTCAATTACTGGATCATTAGTTAGTAAATTAGGCAATGCGAACCGGGAAACTGTAAAGAAGATGGTTCAGATCAGCCATATTTATTCAGCACGTGTGTATATTTATTTTTCTATGATACCATTAAAAATATAATAAGACAAAATTAAAACCCTCATTGGTCTTCATTGTCTCTCATAAAATCCATATTTAGTCTATAATAACATCATTCTTCTTTCTCTCTCTCTCACCTTAATAGTCAATGTTTGTAACATCTCACTCCTCATTAAATCCCTCATTTTCTCTTAATTCTCTTTTAATCTCTTTTGGCTCTATCTAATAAAGTAGGTGTATTAATAAGATGGATTGGGTTAGGTTAAGGGCCAAACATGGGGTGAACCAATTTTCTCTTATGTAAAAGTCTAAAGAAACTACTTCTCTTGTCCATGGGCTATTAGGTTTTTCTAGGGATGCTCACAATTCGGTTAACTGAACCATAAAAACTGGTAACTAAAGCCGAATCGAAACTGATCGATTGATCGTCGACTTTTCAGTTTTTTATATTTATAGTATTATTATAAAAATATATAAATATATAATAAAAACTAGATATATATAAACTATTATATTTTAAATAAATAAATAATATATTATAAATATATATATATATATACATATATATGTTTATATATGTAATGCATATTTATTATTTTATAATATATAGAAAATATAAAATATATAATATACATATAATATATAGAAATATATGTATATCAATCAGTTTGGTTAGCTGTTGGTTTTCTATGTTTGTTAACCAAATCCGAACTAATACCTTCTGTTTTTTTTAAAATAATGAATTAAAACCGAACCGATCGGTTTGGTTAACCAGAAATTTCAGTTCAGTCTCATCGATTCGGTTTGGTTTTTCTTGCTCACCCTAGGTTTTTCTCTATTCTTTTATTAATTTAATGTGGATTTGTTTCATGGATTCTTTTGGTTCAAAAAAAAAAAACTTAACATGAGCCTTTGGTTATCTTCATCAATTCAATTTTGAAATTGTTTTTTAACTTGATTATTGATTTCATCTTAAGCACATTTTTTTGCAATATAAAAGGAATAAGTTTGAATCTCAATAATTAAAAAGGAAAATAAAGTTATTTTCTCTATTAGTTTATACGTAAAGAACTAGAAATCTTAAAAATACACTTTTAAAAGCAGCTTGTGCTAATAAGGTATTTGCGATTGGATGGGTTGGATGTGGGTGGAACTTCAAAGCACCCATCAAGGTAAATGAGTGGGGCCCAACCCTAACCAGCCCTTAGAATCTAAGACTAATTCCTTGTTCATTTAGGTAAATTCAATAAATGTTCTATCTAACAACTTCAAATCCCTGTGAAAAACTTTGAGCTTGACTTGTTAAAAACTTGATTTGGATTGTTCTAAACCAATCTTTGAATTGAACTCAAGCCCAATATATAGATTCATTTGCTAATTAAGCCAAGCTCAGACCCAATAAAACCCGATTCATGAAATTCTCAAGTCTAATTGGACTTATATTATATAATATTTTAGTTTTCATATATATAATAATAAATATTTTTTAATTATGTGTATGTATATTATATCAATCTTGGTTCACTATCTAGCTAAAACATATGAGCATTTGAGTTGAGTCGAATTCAAGTTCAAAATTGAGCCTCATTTTTTCTATTAAGCTGAGCTCAAATCACCAAATATTCAGCTCAACTTAACCCCTAAGCCTAACTAGACCAATGATGGGTTAAAAAAATTGCATGCCCTTATATACAGGAAAAAAGTTTTCCTAATATGGTCAAATAGCTATCTTCCTACATGATTCACCATTTCTCAGCCATGTGGATGGGGATGATCATTTTCATCCAAACTCAAAAAAGTTTGGTCCAGAAATTCTAGGCTTGGGCTTAGGTTTTGTTTTTGGGCCCAAGCTCATATTAAAAAGACGGATTCCTAAGATCAGCTTGGGCCTATATAATATAACATTTTATATTGTAGTGTATAAAATAAAATTTATTCACATATTATATAGCATATAATAATATAATATAAAATATTGTATGCACATAATATTTCATACATAAAAGTCCTAGGCTCGAAACCAAAAAGCTTGGGGTCGGACTTAAGTTTCAGACTTGGATCTTCAATTGAGCCAAGCGTAGGCCCAAGCTATAACCCTTATCACAAGATCTTGAGTCCAAACCAGCTGGGTCCATGATCACTCATACATGTAGAGGTATGATGTGGCCAATTCAAACTGTCTATCAAGTAGTGGATCTCTCATCTATGATACACAATTTGGCAGTGTTTGGCACTGATGTCGTTGCTCCAGAAAACGGTGACATATCAGCGCCACATTGGAAAAATCAGTGCTCCAGAAAATAGTAAAATGTTTGAAACCATTTTTTCATAAAAAAACGATGCCCCAAACCATGCCTTGGAAATCGAGAAGGTGTGGCCTGGGGAAATGCCGAATTCAACGTTTTCTCAATTTGGAGCTTCTTGCTGCCAACGGGGACATGATGTGGCAGTGACATGGCATCCAACGTGGATGTTATTAGAATTGATATGGTGCATCGCAATGCACCATATCGTAAAATGCTTCTCTCCGCCTTTTCCATGCAATTTCATTCAATTTTCTGATTTTCATATTTTGTTCTATATTTTTCCATTTGTCTAAAAATTTTCTATATTAATGTATGCTTTTTTTTTGTTTTTTTTTCCATGTAATTTTTAGATTATTTTCCACTTTCCTCATTATTTCTTGAATTTCTTTTTTCTATAGTCTATTCAACAATTGGGACCATAGGATGAAATAGGTGTTTTTTTTTCACCGTTGGATAGAAGCACTGGATAATGGATATCAGTACTGAAAACAGATATAGAGCACTTATACCAAACAAAAGGTATTACTATTGCTCTAGGAAACGTCCTGACAGCAACGTTTTCAAAAAAAAAAAAAAATATCATTTCTCAAAAAGTGGCACTTACAACCCAGAGCATCGATGCTATTGTTTAAGCCTATAGCCCTGTACCTCATTCACCTTTTATTTGCATTTTCCAAATGCAATATTGGCTGTTGAAAGTTTTAATTTTTAATAGTAAATTAAAAAAAAAAAGACTTTATTCTTAGAACAAAGCAGCAAGGATTTTGGTGTTCTAACTGGTTGGTTCCAGCATAAACGCGGATACAATTCTCTCAATCACCGATCGACATTGGGGAGGGGGGAGGGGGTTATTAGTGGTGCACCACTAAGGGTCTATGAATACCCCAAAAAAATGGGTGTACGTATAAGAAAGGGTCGATCAATGAATTATTGAACAGAAAAAGGAACATATGGGTGATGTTGGATGGTTGGGTACTAAAGGGTCGTTCAGCCTTGAGCCTTCTTTCCTACACGGCCTGAATGGCAGACCCTCTACCATTGTGGAAAAACAGAAAATACCTCGATATTGGGAAAATTTTAATTCGAACACCACAGGTTTGGACTTTGGACCAGAGGTGCCCAATTATTTGATTTATTAAGAAGCCGGTCATCCTGGTTAGACATTTTTTTTTCTTAATTCATTGGCTGGCAGCTTAAGTCGCAAAATCCCATGAACCATTAACCATGGTAAAATCAGAGTGTTTATAATACAAAAAAGAAAAAAAGATCAGAAGGTTTATTGCGATAAGTGATAAGGATAAGACCTATGATTGGACGTTCAAAAACTCACTGACTCGCTAGTTCAGCAGATTCATATTCAACGTCACATTCCCACCAACTCTGCCTAGTGAATAGGGGGAGCCAGGGAGAACTTATAGAAGCCAATTTGCCCTTATAGAATGATGTGGGCACAAATTTGCCCTTATAAGAGCCAATCTCCCACCAGTAATGGTCAATGCTTATCCCCCCTCCTGTTTGTTTTTTTTTTTTTGTTTCTTTTTTGAATCCTTTTAGGCTGTGTTTGTTTTGTTAAATGAACTTCAACTAAATAAAATTGATTAAAAACCTTTTCTGAACTCTTCGTTTTCTTCCATACCAAAGTTGCCCTAAGGTTGGGACGGTATTCTCCCTAAGAGAGCAAGGACAAGGCCATGGTTACAAATGGATTGGGTTAAAATATACCTGGTACAAGTTTGATTCATTAGTATTCGGATTCAAATTCGATCTCATCCACGAGATTTAGATTGGATTCAGTTTGAAACCAAATATTAAATAGTATTAATAAATTAAACGAAAATGATCAAAATATTATATATTATTAGTAAATTATGAATGAAAATGATTTTGATAATTATCCAATGAATTGAAAAATAGTTTGTATGAGCTTGGCCTGTTGCCCCTAGCTTTATTCATGATGCCCTTCAGATTGATTGTACCCTAGAAGTTCAATTTAAATTTGTTTACCTTTTGGTGTCAAAAAAAATTATTATTATTATTATTATTAATACAATGTTAAAACCAACTTTATTAATGGATACAATATAAATTTTACACATATATATATAAAAGTATGCATATTTAAATTATTTGATAATAACAAATAGGATATGGATGAATCCATGTATGATCCAATTATAATTAAGCATATCAAATTCGGATCACTCTTAAACGGATCAGGTTCTAATTTGAATTTGGGTTGACATAACCTTGACCTAAGCTGCAAGAAATCAGGTTGAGATTGACTTTATATGTAATGCATGGGTTGGTTTTAGAAAACGCCCTACTTGAAAAACTTGTAACCAATACCAATATCTGGTAAGCAGTTAGGTGGTAATTATTAAAATTCATCCCGGGGTGGTTGATTGGTCAATTAATCTGAAATCTCTCCATTGTGGAGAATTGTGACAATTATGCATGCAAGGGTAAAAATACAAGAAATCAATAGAAATTAACATCCAAATCTAGTTACGCGAAAGTATCATCTTCATTTTCCTCAATTGAAAGTTTTGAAAAGAAACCAAATTGAGTTAGCCTCATTGGAAATGAAGATTCACTGTCGAGATGTAAGGCTGAGTTTGGAAGGAGTACAAATGCAAATATGTTGAGTGCAAAATCTTATATTTTGTTATTTTGTATGTTTTTAAGTTGTACATATTTGCATTTGTACTCTTTTCAAACTGAGCCAACTTCTTTTAGAGGAATGCAAGAATGTTGCTCGAGGTCTTGAGATATTTCACACAATTGGAGAGAAGAAAATCTAGCTGCAGATTGATTTGCACACCAAGGTCACAATGGTGATGCATGTCCTTTTTTTGAATAGAATTTGAGGTGCAATGACCTAAAAAGGTGATGTATAAGCCTCAAGTCATTCCAAGGCATATGCCTCAAAGATTAAGAAAAAGATTAATTAAAGTTTATAAAAATAGCATATAATATACCAAATTAGAATGATAGAAGGTACAAATATTCATAAAATAGAAGTTTATAAGCAATGTGTTTTAACATTGAAGTATTAAATAAAATAATAACTAATAAACTAATAATTATAAGCATTTTACATTTCACATTTCAAAATGCAAAGGAAATGACTTGGTTGATTTGATCTATGAAAATAATAAATAAAAAGAAAAAATCCATTAGGAAAAGAAATGAGAAAAATAACAAACTTAGGATGCTGATTTAAAATAATAAGAAAAGAAAATTCTTAACTTATCCAAGGGAAACTAATTAAGAACTTTATTGGCCCTTTTGCATATAGAACTTTCTAAAACATTAAGGTTGCATTTGGAGACAATGCAAATAAGTGTGAATGCAAATATGTAGAGTGTAAAATGGTTCATATAATTGCAAAATTGGGTTAGTTTTGCACTGACAAATTTACCTTCTTACCAAACAAACTTTTAGCTGTAATGGATGCAAACATGAATTCCAATAAAGCACATGCTTTTTTTTTATTAAAAGCCCACTTAAATGCAAAATTACTTCTTTTTTATTGATGTAATTTTACATCTTATTATCAATGTAAATATGCATTGGTCTGTCATTTGTCAATGCATAAATGTAGGTGGTGTTCGGGCTCATGAAATGTCCACGAGATATTCCGTTTGGGAACATGCAACACCTAAACATATATTCGTTTCGCTTGTGGCGTGGATCAATCCATGCTATCTCGTGGATTGGTCCACACCATGGGCCAAAATCTCGTCCACGGGTTTTTCTCGTGGATCAAACCACGCAACCCCTAATTATTTGTTTGAGCATTGATCCTGTGTTTCACATATGATATTTATCCTATCTAACCCTATTTTTTTTTTACCGTTGTAGTATTTCATAGAGCATCGTCGAATTGCTTCTCCAGTCGTCGTTGCTTCTCTAGTCACCTTATGTTTATTAATAATTAAGTTTCAAATATTATTTTGAATATTAATAATTAAGTTTCAAATATTAAGTTTTGAATATTAATTTTATTAATATTAATTGATGGATGTAGATTCGGCCCGACCCCTTGGCTGTGCGACACGTGGAAGAAAACGGGGTGACCTGGTAGGAACGCCAGCTTGGCACGACGACATAGTAGAGCCATATCCCAAGAAGAGGCCCGAGCTCCCGAGCTCCCCAAGAAGAGGCCCGAGCTCCCCAAAAGGAACCCACACTTCCTGGGAGGTGAAACCCGAGCCCTCCCTAAGAATCCCGAGGTTAACAGAGAAGCCCGCGAGGGGCAAAACCTGGACTAGCCCACCTTGGGTCAGTCCGGACCATATGCCGGCATCTCGGGACAGTAGGACACCCATTCAAACTCAAGACTTCACCTCGCGCACCACTTCGGCGCCTCGGCTCCAGGTCGCGCAACTGTGAAACCGTACCTGACAGGTCCATACTCTGAGGTAGCACACCTGACTGGTCTGGATCTGACAGATGGCAATCACGCTGTAACGGCCACCTGCTACCGCCATCTCAGTTGTGGCAGAGACGACCCTGACAAAGAGGGCAGTGGCGGTTATGTCTGCCCCCCACAGAGGCGGTTATACCTAACTTGGCTGAAACTTGGGAGTGAGTGCACCAGGTGGTTATAAAAGACCTTCTTCCCCCAGAGAAAGAGGTATGTGATATTTGTGCTTTTTGGTCTTGAAATCTCTTATTTTCCCTTGCCTTCTTAAGAGTATTAATTTGAGCTTTGGAGTATTCCCACCAGGTTCCTCCCCGAAAATCTCCAATTTCTTCATTGTTTCAGGCATCTTCAACTCCGTCAGAGGCAAGGTTACCGGTAGCTAAGACCGACCAGATCGTGCATCATTATTAATTATTATTGATATTATTACTTATTATTAAATGTTATTAATATTTTTGTTAATATTATCAAATATTATTAATTTTATTAATTATTAAAATTCTTAGCAATTTATTATTATTATTATATTGCGTATATTACTAAAAAATAAAACATTGTTTTTTAATGATTAATGGCATATGTTATCTTAAATATTGTAGTTGAGATGCATGGAATCAAATACAAGGTGTGGACTGAAATGCATCACACTTTGTAAAACGCCCATAAAGGTGTGGTGTGGATTGGTCTATACATTTTTGTTCATATTCTAAAACAACTACCCTGTTGGGGTGTGGTGTGTTTCTTGTGGTGTGGATTAAGACACACCACCCAATTTCTCATCTACGCTACATAACACCCCCATAATGTTGCCAAACACAAGAAAAAGTGAATCAAAGTGCAAATTTACCCTGAATCGGGATTTATACTCTATTTGCATTGTTTCCAAACACAGCATAGGCCCAGTTTGGAAGGAGTACAAATGCAAATATGTAGAGTACAAAATCTTATCTTTTGTATGCATTTGCACTATACATATTTGCATTTGTACTCTTTCCAAATTGAGCCATAAGGGAAACTAATAGAACTTGATTTTCCCTATTTATTTTTCATTTTTACTCATTTTATTTGGCCCATAATTATAGTAGTGCTTCTACCATATATTTTGAACTATAAATATGCATAATATATATAGGCTTTTGTTTATACTTCATTCTGATGTGAGGTAAAATCTGGGTGCCTCACCTCAAGGCTTAAGCCTTTTGAAACAATAGTGTGTGTGATATGTGGGATAATGATGTAAATATATAATTGATTGTTTGATTAGTCAAGCTTTGTTTGATCCAAGTGAAATTTAGTGGCATTACAGTTACAGTACTCAAATACCGTAGAATTTGAGGTCAATCCAACATGTGAAAACGCCTCAACTAAAGACTTTAAGTTGGCTAGATTTTGTGTTCTGCAAATCGTGGTCAAAGTCTTAATCAACAAGTTGACTAGCATTTTAGTAATTCTCAAAATTATTATAGTAAAAATGACTTACTATTTTAATAATTTTTGGTTTATTATGTTTAGTGGAATTTGAGAATTATAGTGCGTCCTAGTTTACAAAGAAAGCTTTTACTTTTAGTGGAATTAGGGAGTCATGTATATATACTTAATATTTTATTATACATAAAAGTCATAGGCCTGGAACCATTAGGCCTGGAACGGGGTAGGCCAAGCCGGGCTTATAAAAGTCATAGGCATGGAACCATTAGGCCTGGAACGGGGTAGGCCAAGCCGGGCTTAGGCCCATGCTATAGATTTTACCATAGGGCCGGGCCCATAATCACTCCTACAAATGGAGGATGTGACCCAACCTGGATCTCTTGTAAGCAAAAACTTTGCTTACATAGCATCCAACCCTAGGTCATAGGTTTTATCATAGGGCCCAACCAATAATCACTCCTATATATGGTATGATGTGGCTGAATCTGGATCTCCCAGCTTTGCTTACATAACATCCAATCACATAATGAAAATATCTCCCATGCATTTATGTAAAATTCATGGAAAGATGTTCCCGGTTCTGTAGTTTTTACTTTTTAGAGTATGTGCTCGTAGAGAATTTTGTTGCAATGTGGCCCATTCAAACTATTTGTCAAATAGAAGAATTTTTATATAGGCCATCTATTCAATTCTATAGTCTATACCGGTTCTATTCTTTATTCACCTTTTATTTGCATTTTCCAAAAGTAATATTAGGTGTTGAAATTTTAAATTTTTAATATCTATACCATATAAAGTGGACACATGCCTTATATTTTGCATAAATCATAAAATTTAAATCCAAATATTATATATATCACATGGTTAATCCTTACTTCATGCTCTTATACTAATTATACTAAGTGCTTAAAAACAAGTGTTTGTTCGAATAAGCACTTATTTGCACTTGGCACACAACTTTTTCAAGTGCTTATTTTTTAAAATAATCTCTTACTTTTATATTGGGCGTTTGATAGTCTTTTTCTCTAATAAGCATTTGTGACTATTTTGTCCTTCAATTTCTTTCAAAATTTTAAAATATATTCTTTGAAAACACTTTTATTAAATTACTTTTATAAAAACACTCTTATGAAAGTACTTTTATAAAAACACATTTATGAAAGTAATTTTATGAAAACACTTACAAAAGCACTTTTATAAAAATACTTTTGTGAAAGCACTTTTATAAAAGTACTTTTACAAAAGCACTTTTAAGAATGTACTTTTATAAAGTGCTTACGTAAAAGTGATTTCATAAAAGTGCTTTCACAAAAGTAATTTCATAAAAGTGCTTTTATAAAAGTGTTCATAAAAGTACTTTCTTAAAAGTGCTTTTGTAAAAGTACTTTTATAAAAGTGCTTTCATAAAATTACTTTTATAAAAGTGCTTTTATAAAAATAATTTCATAAATATTTTTATAAAAGTATTTTTAAAAGCACTTTTACGAAAATACTTTATAGAAGTACTTTTATAAAAGAACTTTTACAAAAGTACTTTATAAAATTCAACTAGGGATAATTTTATAAGTGGTATTTGAAAATTCAACTAGGGATAATTTTGAAAGGAAAAAAAATGAATAAGTGCTTATTGTATAAGCACCTAAAAGAAGTTGGAAATTTGGTCTTAAAAAATAAGCACGTATTTTTAAAATAAACACTTATTTTGAAAATACCAATAACTGCTTAATGGCCCAAATAAACAGTTATTTTGAATAAGCACTCCCAAACATGGCCTAAATCAAAATTGGGCTTTATTCTTAAAATAGAATAATGATTTTGAGTCTTAATGAATTATAGAATGGTGAAAGGAATGTGTGGGGCGATGTTTGGTCCCAACTCAATTTTTCATATGTCATGTTCGAGGGCCATTCTGCCTTGTTTTCTGTGCTGATGCGTTAACATATATGTAGAGGTGGGGAAAGTTTTTGATGTGAAATTGTGAATACAAGCCCAACATATATCTAGGAGTGGCAATTCCTTACCCAACCCGTTGAACTTACCCAATCCATTCAATATCTAATCCACCTAATACGCCCATGCGGGACGGAAATGGGTTGATCATCCATTGGGTCAATTTAAATGGGTTGGGTCGGGTTGGGTTAGGTTGTAGATAACCATTGAGTTAACTACTAAAGATACAAGTATTAATTCTTTAGTTTTTTTTTAATTTTCTTTATTCGAGTGAAATAATTTATAATTAATGTATTAATTTTCTATTAATTATTGACTAAAATTAGTTTTGTCTCGAATTAACACACTTCACCCAAATCAACCCGACCCAAGTGCGAACCAATTCAACTTGGTCTAAATATTAACAGACCTAATCACCTCAGTTTGGTTCGTTTGGGTTGGTCAGTCCAGTCCGAATCCAACCCGATTCAGATCAGGCCAATATGGGGCAACCCAAATCCAAAGCAGGCCCGGATGGACTGTTTCGACCCAGGCTCGATACGATCTAGCCCGCTTGCTTTGACCAGAGCGGATCATCACTCGACCCGTATTTGTGAACCATACCCAAATTTGGACTGGCTTGATTTACTTCCATTGACCCGATTCAATCTCAAACTGGTGCACAACATGATATGGGCCGGTCCAAGTTAATCCACCATTGGCTAAACCGGTCTGGTCTAGTCTGACCGGACTGATCCGAATCCAAATGGTTCAACCAGTCTTAATGCGATTAGCTTGAAAACAATCCAATTAGATAGTTCAAAGTCTGACCGGTTTGAACCTAAGTTGTTCGGTCAAACCCAAAACCCAAACATAATCAATTGGCTTCACCACTTGTGTAAAAATAGCATGCTATGATTTGAACATTCACCACTTGTGTAAATAACAACTACTATTACCACCAAGCTATGACCAATTTATTTGTCAAGTGAGAATTAGTTTTTTGTTATATATATATATATATATATATAAAATTAATGGGTTTGGGCGGGTTGAATTGGGTTAAGGTGGGTTTGGGTTGAATCCAATCCATTATTTTATATAACTGAATTATTAATGGATTGACGGATTAGATGAATTGGATTCCAAACCAAACCCAACCCAACCCAACCCAATCCGCCCAATTACCACTTCTACATATATCATATTTGATATCAATGCAGCAATGCCTTGAGATTTGTTAAAGTATTCCGTGTTTTGTGCACATTTTCTAATGTTATTTAGCGTAAGGTGTCATTAGAGGCTGTACAGGCAAAAAGGAGAAAATGCTTCCTTTAAAAACATCATTTTGATATATTTTAAAAAATGTTTTCACTAAGGTATGAATATTACTTCAAACTGTTTAAGAACACTTGAAAAACACTCAATCAAATAAAAAAATAGATAACAGGAAAAAAAAAAAAAAAACATCTACATGACTTTAACACGGAGGAAGCGCTAACTGCATTGATATCAAACACTTACATAAATTGTGTAGTCACTAGTCTAGAGGTTTGAAGCTCGGAGCCAGGTGCCCAATTATTTGATTTATGAGGAGGCCAACCAATCGGTTTATACGCATTTTTTCTTTTAGGTGGCAGTGCTGGCACAGCACGGCCTATGGGAGGCTCGTGCTTTTGGCGGGCCGTGTCATGCTGGCCCGCGGGCTGAGCCGGGCTGTGTTTCATTTTCCTAAGATACTCTGAGGGTTAGCCCGGCATGACCCATGGCCCGAGCCCAGGCAGGCCCATGTCGTGCCATGGACTGGGCAGGTCTGTAAGTTGAGCTTTGGGCCAAGTCAAACCATGAAAGATATAATTTAAAAAAAATAAAAAAATCAAATAAATTAACAAAATAAACAAAAAAAGTTTTAAAATTTTATTTTATATGCATTTTGATGTATACAATTATATATATAATAATAATAAAATTAAATAATATAAATTAAATATAAAATTTTATATATATTAAGCTGGTAGCATCAGAGTTAATAGAGTTAATTGCTGATATGTGATAATAAGACCTTTGATTGAACGTCCACAAGAGATGGCTAGAGCTTGCTTTCCATGTTATATCCTTATACTACGATTCTGGTTAGAAAAAAGAGATGCACGACTATATAACCATATTATACTCTAATTCCTGAAACCCTAATATTTGTTTGACAGTTGCAAAGAAACAATGGCGTAAAGAAAAGGAGTTATTTGACTAATTTCTGTCTCCAAATAGGATCAAGAGAATGGAGTTACCTCAGTAAAATTAGGAACACCCTAAAGCCTATAAATACGTTTACAAGTTAATAGATGTAAGCTTCATGACCTGTTTTCTTGCATCAAGTAGTAAAGAAACCCATGGGGGGATGAATAGAAATTTTTTTGGGTAAATTAAAGATTGCTACCTATACTTTTGGGGTTGTGACACTTAGCTATGAACTTCCATTTGCGATTAAGGTTTAAAATTTGGACATGATACTCCTTGGGTTGTCAATGGGTTGTCAATGGGTCGGGTTCAATTTGAGGGATCCAAATTGATTGGGTCAATTTTGGTTCTAAATGGTTCATTTCCGGTTTTTGATATATTGTCCTAATTACTATTAATTTGGAACCCTATATATAAAAGAACTGATCGTTTTGGTTCATTGCATACCCATATCGGGCCTAATTCAGTTTCAGGTGCTGAGTATTTCTTGTTGGGTTGATTTCAGTTCTACCTACACCCAACCCATTGACAATCCTACATACTCCTTATACAAGGCATATTGTATCGTATCATTGAATAACTAATATAAGGAATTAGTGTTTCTTAAATTTTCCATTGTACCACTTCATATTGGTAGCATATAAGTGAATATTGGAAGTTAGGGGTGTAAGCCGGGCGGGTTGGGCTGGGTTTATGGTCAACCTAGGTCCGACCCTAAAATTTAAGCTTAAGGCCCGAGCCTAGGCTGAGCCCAAGGTCAAGCCTAATTTTTCCAACCCACATTGTAATTTGATGTATTTGGATTGGGCTCGGGCTCGGGTTGGTCAATGAAATCATTCTAAAAGTATACATATACACATATATATTTACCTATATATACATATGTATGTATGAATATGTATAGTTCGGCCATGTTTGGGCTACCAAAGGAATAGGCCCAGGCCTAGCCCAAAAAATACAAAAGCCCGACTTCTTGAGCCCAAGCCCAACCCAAGGACCAAAATCCAAGCCCAACCCATGTAAAGTTTCGGGCCTAGTAAGTTTGGGCTCAGGTTGGACCCACCCAAGTTGCACCCCTATTGGAGTGGCGTATCAATGGATACGCTATGAATTCCCGAAGGAAGGCTTCCAACCCCAAAAAGAAGCCTTCTTTCAGCCCAAAAAGCCTCTAAAACAATAAACCCCATTCGCAAATTGTGAGATTTACAAACAAACACACACAAAACAAGTGTTAATTATCAAGTTTTGTGAATAGTTTTCAAAATTATGAAAATATTGAGAAAATGGTTTTTTTTTTTATATTTTTTTCATATATATTTTTATTTCTTGTGTTTTTTATTTAAATGCTTTAGAATGGTCAAATAAATTTTGATCTACATTTTTTGTGTTCAAAATCATAGATTTTTTTGGTATTATAAATAGATTTATGGATTTTTTAAGAAGTTCGGGGAAAATGTAAAATAACCACAAAGGAAAATTTTATATAATTTAATTTACCCATAAAGATTGAGTATGTTGTAAATTTGTGGATGTTCTATCATATGATCATATCCATAAAACAATTGAAATTTCTTATTCAATATTTATTTTTTTTTATTGTTGTGATTATTAGAATTAAAATATAAATAATAATTAATTAGTTATTTTTTATTATTTACTTAAAGATTGAATATGTTGGGGATCGAATGGCGATTTATTATATCTATATAACAATTGAAATTTCTTCAATATCTATTATTTTAATTTTTGAAATTAAATAAATAAAAATAATTATTTATATTTTCTTGTGATATGGCCAAGAATATGTTGAATATATATGGATGATCTATAATATCCATAGAACAATTGAAATTTGTTCTTCAATATTTTCTTTTTCATTTTTGTAATGTTTGCAAATAAAATATAGATAGTAATTATATATTCATTTAGAAATTGTGTCAATGTATGTTTTATGGTTGGATACAATAATTAGGCATATGGTTTTTTTAATGAAATTTCAAAACTAGATAAAGTTACATAAGAAAAAAGAACTTAATATATTCTACATGATAATGATACAATTTTATGATTTCTTTTTAATTAAGAAGAAATTGATATATCTATAAACCTATACAATCTTATATCAAAAAGTTATTGTTGACACAAATTTTGTGTATTTCAATTAGCACAAAATATGGAGACAAATTACAAAAATAAATTTGTAATAAAGAAAACAAACAAGAGAATGAATTCTCTTTGATTTCTGTTTGATGACGTGAGCAACCTCTGATTGACGGTCAAATTTGGTGAAAACGAAGGCCGTTGGCGTGTTTCTCGTACTTCTTGAAGTGTTGATGTAGATTTCGTTGACTTTGGTGCTTTGGGAGATTTGGTGTAGATTTCTTCACTCCGGGCTTTGCACTTGATCGGTTATGAAGAATGCTTCTCTAAGAAGGGCCATTTTGCGATGGCTTAATCTTCTTTGGAGAGCTTGAATCCAAGTGTTGTAGAGAACGGAGAAGCTTTTCCCTTCTTTCTTCTCTCTTGATCTTGCAATTGCTGAAGGTTGCAGGAGCTTGTGGTTGCTTGCAATATTCAGTGTTAAGTGTCTGAGAGCTTCTTGTAGTGCGATTCTCTCAAAAAGAAGAAAAAAGACATCTTTCTTCCTATGCAAAGCTATTTATAGCCAAGGATTAGGACTACCACCTTGACCCACTTAGCTAACCAATCCCTTGTGAGTGGGGTGTTAGGTTAGCATTAACTCCTATACATGCACCATTATGTAGGAGTTAGTGATTTTGCCAATAGGACCACCCTATTACAATAGGAGATGGGTCAAATTGGACTTAAATACACTTGGATCCTTAGGCCATCAAGACATTTATGTAGATTTGGGCCTTGGACTCATGGAAGCCCATATTATTTAGAGGTTGTCATGCAAATTAAACCCACTTGTTTGGGCTTTAAAAATTCACATGCCTCCAGTTATCTTTTGAATTTTTATTTATTTTAAAATACAAATAAATAAATAAAATAAACATTTGAATACCAAAAGATTTAACAATTTCAATCTCATGATTGGTTTCTAATTTAGGAATCTAGACAACTAAATTATTTCATTTTTGTTTTTTTGGATTTTAAGAGGTGGGGGGGGGGGGGCAAATAATTTATCTAGGTACGTGGAAGAATAATTTTTCCACCTAAGGAGAAAGTTGCCAACAATTGGATAGAACAAAATTGTCCCTTTCAATAATGGATTTCTATAGCTAAAAGAACATGGATAAATGCACTTACCCAAGTAAGTAACTTACCAAAAGGCAAACATTGGAAACAATAAACATGAATTCAAATGTAATACGCGGCAGGCACTACCAGGTGTATTCTGAGAGGAGCAAATCGCAATTGCTTGATGCATCATTTATCCAGCGAGGCCTGGATCTCAATTCTCAAAGTTGAGATTTAAGAAACTCCTCTCACTGCATGGATTTGGATTTTGGACAAGCAGCTCAATCTTTATTTCTTTAGAAATCCACAATAGCTCTCCAATCTCGAGATGCCATCTACAATAACGGTCCTTCTGAGTTTTGAAGCAAACGTTATCAAACATGAAGCCATGAAGGTCAGCAAAACAGAATATAAAGATTGCAAAAATGGATAGTAGTAGAAATAATCAATGTTGAATGACCAGATCTCACTCCTAAAAGTCTAAAACTAGAACAAAACTTCAATATATCCCTCTTGATTAGAAGGTAGCAAGTGAACAAACAAATAGAGATGTCTGAGATTGCACAAAAAGAGTACATGATGAAAACTGGACCAGACGTATAATTTCACTAAGCACTTTTCTCAGCTTTGGCAGCAGTTGCAGCAGCTTGACCTCGAAGACGACCAGTCCTCCTGGCGGCAATGAGACCAACCTTTTGTCCGGGAGGAGCATCACGACGAACTGTACTTGCATGACCAATGTGCTGGTGGTTACCACCACCATGGGGATGCTCCACAGGGTTCATAGCAACACCACGAACCTTGGGCCAGCAGTTCCTCTTGACCCTGTACTTGTGATAGGCGTTCCCTGCCTTGAGGAGTGGCTTCTCAGTCCTGCCTCCACCAGCAACCTGGCCAATCATGGCTCGACACCCACTTGGAACAACCTTCTTGGTTCCAGAGGGGAGCTTGATCCTAAAGATAACACGAGGTTATCAGATTCGATAAACAACTGGCCCAAGCAAACATTCAGAACTTAAGCATCAAACAACCATCTCAAGCAAACATGAACCAAATACATCCGGCAGTAGTAGGAACACCAAGAGTATCTCAAGCAAACATGGAGAACCCCAGGGTATTGCTGATAAATGCTGAAGCATGAACTTCAGCAAACAATTGCTAAGTATAAACGATGATGTATTTTTTCTAACCACATGTTTCCATCAACAATCAACTCCATTAAAGGCCAGCTATATGCTTGCCCATGTACTTCCCACAAGACTGATCAAAAAGCTTAAGGAAAAAATGCTAACACCAAGACTTTATTAGAGTACAAGCAAGTGTTGGTTATACTATAAAACCAAAATGAAGAGGGAAAAATATTGGTAGATAGGCCAAAAAGCATACTTATAGTGAATTCATTTAAGGAGAAATTGTTACAAGATGATTAACACTTATGACTTATTCAAACTTGTACAGGCATGTCTGTGTGTATTGTGTACATGCAGGGCATAAACAATTGCATAAGGTGGGACTTCCACACTGATGGCACAAACTCTATGCTAGACACCTTGTTTGGCCATCTCTTCATGTAACATCCATATTGGCTACATTCCAACAGCTTTGAATAAATCCCTACCCTATGAAGTATAAAGCAGGGAATAAAGAATAATTCTCTACCCTTGGCATTCCAAAGACAGCCACCAACTAGCCTTCAGTTATAAGATTGCATGCTTTTCCGGTTAATAATTCATTGTCAGAATCACAATAATGACCTCCATCTCTCACATTATATTACACAATAGACAATCAATTTGCTAATGCCCCACCAGCAATATATCCAAACCATCATTGACCCAATTGAAGTGGTAATGGAGAGCTATTAAAATAATTATCTTTCACTGATAAAAAAAAAGTGGTAATGAAAAGCTGATTGGATGCCCCCATTTTTGATGGTTATGATTGTTACAACAGGCAAGCTGCCTAATTGAACTGTCAAACCAGTGAACAGGACAGCTTTCTGTTTCAACATGAAGGTTGGCTTTTAGAGCAAATGGCCAACAAGAGATCATTTACATGCCATTCTTCACCGGTGGAAACACAATAGTTTCAAAAATCACAACCAAGAGACATCCAACGGCACTTGCTTTCAAAAATTTCAATCACTTGCAAGCAATAGAGCAAATTGACAAAGTAATTAGGCACCAAACCACTGACCAAGTGCCACGATAGAAGAACTTGAAATCCAAAATACTAATCCCCAAATTAACAAGGAACAATGATCCACCTTCAACACACCCAATGACCCAAGATCCACTCTTATTGTTTGGTCTCTATTGTCTGGGAAGTACTATAGGATAACCAGGGCAATTCACCCCACACTTGCAAGCTAATCACTCTAATATTGAGATGAACACCCTCACTCGGTTTTCCTCAAAACCTTTTAAAGGAACAGAAAGTAAAGAGAACAAGAGCAATCCAAAAGAACACGTTACTGGCATTTGTGGCTTGCCATTTTTTCTCATTTATTGAAAGTTACAGATCTCAGTTTCATTCACTTGACTGGATACTAAAATACACACATATAAACACATAAAAAAACCTAATATCTTAAACCATAGAAATTTCTTATCACAAATAATAATTTCCTTACCACCAAATTAGTTTCCATTTCTCCTTAAACTTTAAAAAACCATTTTCTCCTTAAAGTCTCATATGACATTTCTCCCCCTTTCAGACATATAATGAGAAACCATTATTTAGAAAAGGAGGATTTAAGTATGTGGTATAGATAATAATAAAATGATTCCACAGTTCAATGTTTCTGGAAAGAGTGGGCTACTTTGCACATACTTCATTTTGGGATTAACTGTGAGTCTAACCCAATTACAAACATAAACAGTTCATTAAATGTGGCTATTGTTGCGCATATTTCTTCAGGGATTGATAATTGATTCTAATTTCTTGATCTGTTTCTGGCTGACAGCAGCACGGATATTTTGCATAAAGTCAACAAAAGCACACAAGTAACCATCTAACAACTGATTATAACTTGTTATAAAGCAGTTGAGACATAGACAGCATATATCTTGGTACATACATCTAATGCATTTATTAGCAACTAGAAGAACAAAGTGAAACAACATGTTACAAAAAGCTGGTTAGGCAGAATTCACTACAGATCCACACCTATCCAACCTAAAAACAAAAATATCTCATTCATTTCAATTAGAAGGTTTAAATTAGCACTGAAATGAAGAATTCATATGCTAAAGAAACCTGCATACAGAAAATACAGAAAAGGAAATACATGTGAACAATGTTGAATGGAAATACGAAAAGAAACCCCATTGGCCACAATATCAAAATCAATCGAAAATCATGAGAAGCATATGTGTACCTGGTGGTGCCATTATCCGGGTTGTGGCTAATAACAATCGCATAATCTCCAGAAGATCTGGCGAAGACACCTCGGTCACCGACATGGTGTTCGACGTTGCAAACAACAGCTCCCTCAGGGATCGACCTGAGTGGGAGAACATTACCCACCATGAGATTGGCTTTCTTACCGCAGTAGACGAACTGGCCGGTGTACATGCCCTCGGCGGCGACAAAGAGCTCCTTCTGGTGCTTGTAGCGGAAGGGATGGCGGAAGGTCACCCGGGCGAGTGGAGCACCTCGACCTGGGTCATGGAGGATTTCGGTGACCACACCCTTGAGATAGCCATTGCGTTCGCCGAAGTCGAGGCTTCTGAATCTGGCCGGTCCCTTCCTGTGGTGGGTGTGGGACTTGAACACTGATCCAGCACCCTTACGCTGTGCTCTGATCACACGACCCATCTCTTGAGAGTTAGAGTTTTGCAGTAGCGACTGGAGAGGAGCCCTAAGCCCTAAAAGCTCGTTTTATACTGGAAATGCCTGCCCTACCCCTCCACTTACCCACTCAAAAATTACATGTCACTACACCGGGTAGCCCGACGGGCTGGACGGGCTCATGGGCTCGGGCTCGGGCCTAAAATAATGGGCCCAGACTTTTTTTGGGCTGGATTTGGGCTTTTTCAAAATATCCGGCCTGAGCCCGAATTTGACTTGACAATACAATATTTTTTCTTTTTTTTTTAATATTATTTTCAAGTAATAGTGATATTTTTTTATCATTTTTGCGTTTTGAAGGCTTTTAATATAAATAAAGCATATTTTTATTAAATAAAAAAGAAAAAAAATTGTTTTCAAATTTTTGATCAGGCTCAGGCCCGAGCTTCAGGGTTTATATGAGAGCTGGGCTTGGGCTCAAAACCTAGGCCCAGTGGTCGAGCTGGGCTTGGGCTCAGGTGTAAATGTATTCTGTTGATACATAGGCAAAACTTGGCCCGACCCAACCCATGAACAAGTATACATGGCACCAATGCACTAATACCATCATAACGCATCTCCTAGTGCTGAGATCTTTGCTAACAAAATACATTCCAACCCTCTACCAACTTGATCTAACACCGCACATCTTACCATGAGACTGGGACTCACCAAAAAAGTGGGACCCATCATGTATGAGATGTGTGGTGTGAGATCATGTTGGTAAATGGTTGGAAGGTGATCCAGACTCCATCTCCTATGTCTGCTTTCAAGTTTCAACTCCAAGTATTTAGGGCCCGTTTGGGAGGATGAATTGAAGATTCAGCTAAGCTGGTTCAGCTACTTTGAAGTGATTTGGATAAGTCATTGTTCATTTGGGAGGGCTTTCATGCAGTAGCTTTTGGTGACGCAAGTACCAAAATAACCCATAGTCTTTAGCCCTTGTTTGGTAAAAATCCAAAAAGTCAAAAAAAAAAAAAAAACTTCTATGAGCCAAAAAATCAACATTTTGATGAAGCCATCATAAGTAGCTTCTTAGAAGCGACTCAATCAATGGCTCTTATTTAAAGAGGCTAAAAGTCTAAAACAGAGAACCCTTCAAATATTGCTTATGGAGTCTAGATTGGCTCCTCATAAAGAGGCCTGATTTGCTCACAACAAAATAATGTTCTAACACTTCCAACATGATCTATGTCCGCACTTGACTTGTTCATAGGTCGAGCTTAGGCTCAGGCTTGGCTTTTGCCAAAATTTGAATGGGCCCAATCTAAAGCCCAAGCGTGATATAGTGTAAAGTTAGGCTTGAAGTCTGACCTACGAACAAGTCTAATACATCGCACTCATGGTGAGATGAATAGATATAGAGCATGTTGGGACAATTTTTGTGAAATCCTAATTCTTCATAAAGTGCTCACCTATCAACCCCACAACACATTGGGAACATCTCCCGTACTTATATGTTCTCATTCACAGGGAGATGTTCTCCATGCACAGTTGTAATGTGTTGTGGGGAGCACTTTGTGAGAGCTAATAAAGACTCTAGCTTATGAGTTGTTCATCTAGAGCCTATCTCAAAGCTACCGCACTTCAGCCCTGCCAAACAGTTTTTTTTTCTTGGCTATCAAAAGTCTTATTAAACTCAAGTTTCTGTTTGAACCTAGGGACCGTTCCAAGCTACGAGTTATAATTTCTAACTTACTCCTGAAGATTTTAGACTTCCTAGGTATTTTGTTTATTTTTGGGTTTGCATCCAAACCCAGTTTAACCTAAAAACAGACATACATATCAATACATATATGTATGTATTGATATATGGCTTGGACATGAATCCAAGGCAAGTATGTACAATATTAATATATTAAGCATAATATGTTCAAAGTTGTAAACTTGGAACCTTGGCTCAGTGCAGCTTGACCCATGTAAAACCAAGCCCAACTTGGTGCTAAGCCTAGCCTGATTGAGCTTATGACAACTCTCAGGATGGCTTTATAGCCCTTAGAATGCTGGAAACCCAACCTTGGCTTGGCCTAATGCAGTCCAACATGTGATCCATGCCTTTTGTCACATGGGTATTTGTTTTTCTCCTATTAAGCCCTTGTATGGCACCAAGTGCCACTACCTTGGTTAGCCAAACAATAGGGAGTGACGGTAAAGAAACAACATACAACAAAGGTTGTTAAAGGGTTCCCACTCAATTACTTTATTATTGCACACTTGGGAGAAATGCTCATGCCCAATATGCCCCCAATATCCTAGTCGGGTCCCTTAAATAAGCCACAATATACAATGCCAAGGTGCCTTACAAACCCCCGAAAATGGTCCTATACAAAGCAACTATTACTTCCAATCCCCATAAGGACATCTGATCCAAACCTAGGGCTAGAGTTGAAAAGCAATCATCCAAGTTGACCTCCCAACCTAACTCTAGTCTGTTGTGTTGCGCTTCACAGCAAACACATAAGCCAACGGCCCATAACTGCTCGATCTAAGTGACGATAACCTGCATCTGTGGTGTATGTGCAGCTTGGATGATCGTGGCCAATCCACATGGGCATCTAACTCCTCACTCACGTACTAGCTCACCTGTGACCATACAAAGGGTACATGTAGCTCCTAACTCATTAATTGCCTTAGTTGAACGCCTGTAGCGTATTTGCGTGTGTGCTTGACCAATTGTCTAAGCAATCGAGTTTGTCTTGCTACTAAGTACACATGCAATGCCTTGGTTGCCTGCATATCATAACCAAAATCACCGCTTGCCCCATCCAACCTTGGGACATAGGTACCCAGCTTGCCACTAGTGCTACCCATGGGAGAGTCATCTCCCTCCCTTAAAAGAGTAAATGAAGCTTTTTTGCACTATGGCAGAAGAGAACATCAAGGTAATTGAAAAATCATATTGCTACCACTACACATCACCAGCACTTTGCTTATGCCTAAGGCACATAGCCCTGCCTTCAGCATGCACCTTTGCCTTTGCATTTGCATCAAGTGTCAAGTCTAAGTCCAAGGCATCAACACCCATCCACCTACACGCCTGCAATCTATGTGCATTACGACATGCCTAAGTCTACTTTGGGCCCATCTGCCTTTGTTGTCGGCAACAATAGTTCACTTAGCCTAACACCTACCTATGTAGCCTTAGTGCTAGACTTGTTGTGAGCTTTAGGAAGTTCATGGCCAGTTCACAGAAATGGAGTTGCCACCCATTTTTTAGAGGGAATAGGCCCTTATTTTCAAATATGAAAATTTTGATTTAAGTCTTTGATAGTGACTCCATTATTCATGAAAAAGGTTGACAACTGAGAGATTTCGAGTCTCAAGGATTGGGAGAGGGAAGATATTAGGCACCCCTCTCTCCAAGTTGCTGTAGCAGCTCGATACGGGACTTATTCAGGCTCAATTTCTTTCAGAAAACCAATAAACACAGTTGCCAAAATTTATGAAATCTAGAGAAACATGCTCTTAGCTTCTCATAAGACCGACTTTGAAGTGATGTTATCAGGTCTTAGGTACTAATTTTCCTAAGACCCTCGCCTCTCTGCTTCTATACCTAGGAGAAGGCTGATCCAATCTGCAGATAAGATAAGGGTTTTCCCTTATCACTTAAAGGGTAGTTTGATCCAAATATGATTTGGATCAGCAACTCCTAATGGGATTAGGAGCTGATCCCTTTAAGGCTACAAAAGGAGGAGGGGGCGACAGCCTTTAGACGCACAACACAAGTCCTTCACTTGTCTTCAGAACTGAAATCACAGAAGAGAGAACTCAGCACATCTGCGAAAATCCTCTCTTACCGCCTCCTTCCTATCGCCGCCTCACCTGCCACTTCGACCTCCAGTTCAGTGGGAGAAATCAAGATTCGATCTTGACATCAGTTCCTTGTGAAGGGACTGATAGGATGCTGTGCTCATGTGCCATCCTGCTATTTCTTGTGAAGGATTAGGTTCTTGGAGAGAACACTGCTAATTCTACTCCATCCTACACTGCGCCATCTTCAGTGGGAGAAGTTTTTGGATCCTTCCTTGGGCATGAACACCTTCGTTGGGAGATATTATTTCTCCGTATTAGGTATAATCCTCTCCAACTGCTTTTGTTTAGATCTGGTTCGATTCATGGTTCAAGAATGATCCATGAAAATTATTATTTTCTAAAATAGGGAATGCGATTCCCAATTGAGGGGAGAGAAATTTTTTGAAATTCGCCCACCTTATTCCGCAAGATTTGGGCGTCTAAACGATGGATCTTTCACTCCCTTCAGTGGTATCAGAGCCAGGTTCAAGTCTTGAACCAAATTGGATCAAATCTGAACCTGCGCAAATCGGGTAGAACACCTTCTGCCAATTTGCGCAGATATGATGTTTTTCTGGAAAATTTGTTTCTAGTTAATGGGCGATTAATCTGAAATTAATTTTAAAAAATCTGATTATTATTTAGAATTGTTCTTTATAATTTTCTTGATTTTTGGGCTGTTCGTACACATGGAGATCAAAATCTTGATTGGCGCAGGGAATCTGCTATTTTGTAGTTTCTTAATTATTTTATTACATTTGGTCTGTAAAATATATTTTTTTATTTTTAAACTGAATGTATAGGCATTCGATCTGATGTAATTATTAATAGAAATTAGGTTTTCTATTTATTTTATTTTGGATCGAAGATGGCAAAGAAGGAGATTTCGCAGATGGGAGAATCGCTATCTGTGATTTGTAGTTTATGAAACTGCAACCTGTGATCTAACCTCTGTTTTGCAGGATGGATTGTGCGAACAACCCTATTTGACTGATTCTTGCCTATTCTTTTATCAGTAATTAATTTCAGATTAATTCTTGAATTAAATCTTTAATTAAAGATCAAACCCTAGACCCATTCGAACCAGATTGGTCCAAACTGGTTGGACCGAATCTAGGGTTTGATCATGGTTGAATGTCAGCCCTATTTTTCCCACTAATAGGTCTGAGGATTGATAATTAATTAAATGTTTAATTCGGCCCAACCTGTAAAGGCCCAATTTTAAGTTGTTAAAATTGCTAAAGCCCACTTCGCGGATTAAGCTATATGGGCCGAACTAATCAACCCTAATTCAGCCCATATACCTAGATAATATTAATGGTTAATATTATGGATTAAAAATGGGCTTCAAATGGGTTTTACGGATATTTAATTGCTTGGATCAATTTATCCTTGCATGTGATGTATGGATGTGTGATGTGCTTCGAGCATGAACCATAAGAACTTGGTCTATGCAGTTTCAACAGTGGCTCTTGCGCACCCATGGCTGAATGCACATCATTGCCATGGTGTCCCTTTTGGTCATTGGATGACCTCCCTCAGTGGTGGGCCCCACCCCTCATGGAGAGGATACGTACGGAACCCTAGACGATTTGGGCCCACCGGAATCTGGCTTTATGAAAGTTAGTGAGAGCCACTTTTGGTTTGACCTAGATTAAACTAGGGCGTAATTACTATTCCCTCCAGCTAATATGAGTGCATGTGATAGGGAGATTCATATGATGAACTCTCTAAAGGCCTTCCATCACTAGCATGAGGATGAGTCCTTCAGTAATGAGGAAATGCACCAGAAAATGGGCTATCCATTTGTTGTTGGGCTTGTCTGAGTGTTTCATAAGATGATAGGGGCGTCATAGACCGATGTAGAAGGGCTTCACCAGAAAATGGGAACTCTCTCACGGTACCTTGGCGTTCACGAATATGATGGGTAAGCACTCACTGGACAGAAATGTTTACCTGAAAATGGCTCTGAACCTTGTCTGACAGAGGCCAAAGGGAAAGCTCATATGATGAGTGGATATGATCCTCCACAGAAAGGTGGTGGGGTTATGCGGCTGAAACAGTTGGCTCCATGCACCCTATGTGATTTCCCACATTTCTAGAGACAACTCGTAGTCTCTGTCACTGAGATGGGAGGGAAATCTCAGAGATGAATAAATTGGAATGGAACGTAGATTAAAAGCCATATCTATGTAATGAACATGAATCAAATTAGGTTGTAGACTGATGTTTGCTCTTTTATCAAAAAATGGCAAACAGACAATTTGCAAAGCTGCTTGATGACGACAAGCTGAAGGGCCCGAACTATGCTGACTAGTATAGCAACCTTATGCTGGTCCTAACTTCTGAAAAGTTAGACAAAGTGGCTAAAAATCCTACCCCGGAGCGTCCGGGCTTCTTTAGTAATACGATTACTATTAAAAGAATCAACAGATTCATCGCATATGGGGAACTAGAGAACAGTCTCTATGTTCTACATCCTTCTCTAGAAACTAACATAACCGAAACTACGTCGACTGAAATCCCCAAGAAAAGAGTCCGTGATACAGTTAATCCCACGTGCCTGTGGCATTACCGACTTGGCCATATCGGTGTTGACCGAATCACAAGGTTGGTAAAAAATGGTCATTTGGATTTTATAACTGTAGAAATGTTGGACAGCTTTGTATACCCTTAGCTTCAATCAGAATGATGTACTTTATGAGTTTATTGTAAATGAATAAAAGTGCATATTTGATTCATGTTCCCTTGGTATGTTTCTGTGTAATACCCTTAAACTGGACATTTAATGAGACTTGTGTTAGTTTAGAATGTTCACAACCAGTGAGTCGGTCTGGGGAGACCTATCCTGATAAGGTTGACACTGTTGTACACAAAATCGGTTGGGGTGGCCTATCTCAGCTGCCAGGGTGAGACCCTAGGCACATACAGTGTAGGATTAATTAAATCTTTGAACTGGACCAAATTTCCAGTATTGCCCTGGACCTTGGAGATTGATGGGCAAAACTGTAAAGTTTCACCCGACCCGTAGACTCGATTATGATACAGCACTAGGTGTCGGATTGGGTTGTCTTTGATGTACCAATCAGTGAGATCCTTAGCGGGGGTCAAAACCTAGGTATGTGGGGACAGTCTGAGAATTCATCTGAGTGGGTGATCATAGTGACAGGATCAGCCCCTTTGTCAGACAAAGGTAATGATCGGGGATGCACTCTCACTGATGGAAACCAAGACTGTCGGCAACTGATTTCAACCGTTGAGATTTGTTTTGCAAAGTATATTTTATATGAGATATAAAAGTATATATATATTATGGTTTTTGTCAAATGTTTGCAAAAAGGTTTTAATTCCCGAGATCCATATAAGTGGAGAGTGCAACATTGTTCCTTGCAGCCGAGGGAGAGGTCCTCTCTTGTCGGGCAGTGTATGATCATTATGGGATGAGAGGTTGAGTGTAAGACCATTGAGGATAATACCTGATGGGCTAATCTTGCATCTGCCCACAGTCCCTGGGTGTTACAAGGTGGCTTGGCTTAGGGACCACTTAGGGTAAGTGTTGGACCCATAGAGCCCATTTGATGGGTTTCAGGGGGTGCACTGTCCATAACAGTGTATTCGGCCAGACCTTGTAACAAAGGCTGGGCCGAACCCATGTGGTTTATGTGTAGATCAATTTTTGGGTCCCACGCCATACAAGAAAACCCAACTGGGCAGCAGTTAGGAAGGTTAAGTGAGCACATAAGCTTAATGGGCCTAAAGCCCATTTCGAACTGGACTTATTTAATAAGTTAAGTATGGGTGGATTCTGAGATGGATCAGCAGATAGGATAGGATCTTAACCCTATCCACTCAGAGAGTCCAGATCTGAATATGATTCAGATCTAGAAGCCTCGTAATGAGATTATGAGAGGGTTGATCTAATCTACAGATAAGATAAGGGTTTATCCTTATCACCTAAAGAGAGGTCTGATCCAAATATGATTTGGATCAGCAACTCCTAATTGGATTAGGAACTGATCTTTTAGGGTTACAAAAGAAGGAGGGGCGGCAGCCTTTAGAAGAATCACATAATCAGATTCTCTTCAGAGCTGAAATCATAGAATAAAGATTTCTGCAATCCCTGCAAAGATCTTTCTTGCCGCCTCCTTCCTGCAGCTGCCAGACTTCCAGTTCGATCTCCAGTTGTGGGAGAAGTCAAGATTTGATCTTGACATCAGTTCTTTGAGAAAGAATTAATAGGAAGATGTGCTCACGTGCCATCCTGCTGTTTCTTGCGAAGGACAAAATTTTTGGAGAAGAATACTGTTGATTATGCTCCATCTTGCACTACGCCATTTTCAGTGGGAGCAGCCTTTGGATCCTTCCTTGGGCGTGAACACTTTCGTTGGGAGATATTATTTCTCCGTATCAGGTATAATTCTCTCATATTGCTTTTGTTCATATCTGGTTTGATTCATGGTTCAAGAATGATCTTTGAAAATTTTGATTTTTCCAAAATAGGGAATGCGATTCCCAGTTGAGGGGAGAGAAATTTTTTGAAATTCGCCCACCTTATTCCGCAAGATTTGGGCGTCCCTATGATGGATCTTCAAAATTACTAATGTTCACATCTCAATTAAGTTTGGGATCCACTCCATGGCTGAAATATATGGAGCCACCACCCATTAAAGCAAAGAACATGGGAGTGTTGGGCCTCCCATATTCAAGAAACAAAAACATGACTCATGTGCCCACCCAAGGCTCCTTTTGGTACTTTTAAGGGGAGAGAGGGAATGTGTTAGGTACCCCTCTCCCATTATTAACATGTAAGTACCAAACCCCTAGAAATAAATCAAGGAAAAGAGCTGAAAAAAATCCAAGGATTTTAGTCACTCTATGCTAAAATTTTCTCATATCAAAAGAATGATGAACACATTTGAACATTCCAATCCCCTAAATCCATTTCGAAGGGTTCATTGGAGCAAAGAGAGATTAAGGTCTCCTCCCTCTCTCTTTTATTATCCAAGAAAGCTTCTACAAGGATTAGCTCATTTTGAAAATTCTAGGATTGAAGAAAGGTGGTAAGTGATCTCCTCTCAACCCCTTTTTATCAAATCTTAGACTCTCTACTAGTGAGCAAAGTGAATTGGATTATTCAAGGAGCTCACTACCCTCATGAGAAAATTTCACACTATTGACTTCACAGGAATGATAAAGAAAGAAATACATTCATAGAGTGAAACATGCTAAGCTAAAACCAAAATAAAAAACACAATCTTACACTTTTATATGCAACTAAGACCTGCTAAAAAGATGGTAAAAGAAGTTAAAAAGTCCTAGAAAGATTCTAACACCTAGACAAATGATTCAAACACATATCTCATTAGCCTAAACAAAACCAAACTAAACAACTATGAAAATGGGTATATTTAAGCAATAAAATTAATTCAAGTTTGGCTAAAGGATAACTAAAATGACATGGAGTATTCATTCAAATCAATTAACAAAACATTCTAATGATCCCTATATCTACTCACCATATAATCCACTAAAGATAAAGCATAACATTATCCAACAAGAAGAAAAATAAAATGCTGAAAATATAATACTAGCTACAAAAGCAATAGGATGAAAAATGTAATACTAAGAATGAATAATAAAAATAAAAATAAAAATAAATGAGGTGAGAAGCTCACCATCTTTGTGATCTTTGATCAAATGGATGGTAGGGAATCGTGATGTATTGGTGATTCCAAACTTGGACACTTCTTCTTTCTCCCTCTCTTTTACTTTCCTTTACATCATTTTTGAAATATACCAAGGTGTCTTCAAGGTTTCTTTCTCTTGGCTGAAATTACCTATGTTTCTCTAGGGTTTTTTCTTCTTTTTTATCGGACTGAATGAGGATAGAGGAAGAAATTGGGGGCCAGTTCAGACTTGGCAATGTAAGGAAGAGGGAAGAAGGTGGGGATTGGTTTGGTGTTATGTTGAGAGTGGAGGAAGAAGGAAGGTTGAAATGTGAATAGAGGGAGCTAGACTTCGTTGGTTCACGGAGGTAAGAGTCGAGAGAGATTTTTACAATTCAATTATGGAGTTTTTTTTTTATTGGAGAAGATGATAGAGTGAGGGAGAGCTTGAATTCGTTGGGTTTGGTGAGAGACAATCAGAAGGTGTCTAGGATTGATTCTAGGGTTTGAAGGATGATGGGGAGATCTTGGGGGATAGAGTTTGGTTTTGGGGTTAATTGTGCAAGGGAGAGGAAGAAGATGATGAAGGGTGAGAGGGTTTGGGATTTTTGGTTTAAGTGTAGGAGAGAGAGAGAGAGAGAGAGAGAGAGAGAGAGGTTGGGGTTCCTTTACCTGGCCAAATGGGGAAGGGTTTTCTTCTTCTTTCTTTTTTTCTTTGAACAAGTGGGAGTGCTTTTTCTTTTCTTCTTCCTTGGGATGAATTGACTTTTTGCTTTCTTCTTCTTCTTCTTCTTCTTCTTCTTCTTCTTCTTTCTCTCTTCTTCACAACATAGCCAAAATCAGTGTAGGAGGGCTTTCTCTTTTCTTTATTTTTGGTTGGGGGAGAGTGGAGGGTTGATGTAGGAAGGTTTCAGTGTGTTGGTAGAGTAAGGAAGGATTGGGGAGTGGTCTCTTTGAAAGACAGAGAAAGATTGAGAGTTGGAGTGGGATTGGATTACAGTCTCGGTTGCTTAGTCTGAGTGATAGAGTTGGGAGTCAAAGGCAAGGGTGCTTGATTGTTGAATGACTTTCGATACGAGGAGGATCTCTATTTATGGGGGAGACCCCAAGATCCTAAAAGGTAGGAGATAGAGGCGCTTGTCTCCTATTAAGAAAGGGGATATTGTGCTCGCTGTCAATCATTAAGTGCACCACTAGGGTTTCGCCATGTGTCTCATGAGGATATTTTTGAGGATTGACTTTCCTTTCGTTAAGGAGCCCTCATTACTTATGTGTATTACCACCTCTGGCGTGTCTTACTTAATTGACGTGGCGCTAGTGACATCACCGTCTTACGGGTGCCGTCTTGTTGGCCTTACGTGGCACCTTGCTACATTTGTCCCTTCGGCATTGCACCTGTAGGTGGTGCCTGGACATGGTTCCTTAACGGGCCGTGGCATTGCGGTGGTTAAGGGTTTATTGGAGGTCTGGGCGTGTGCGGGTCTCATCGAGAGTTCAGCCTGGGTTTGCCTTGGTTCGGGCTACGGGTGGGCTCATTGAGGGCGTGCGACGAACCACGGGTTTATCGCGGTTCTGTGATGCGTGCTGTGGGTTCATCGTAGGCCTATGGCGCATTGCGGGTTCATCATAGGAGTAAAGTTAGCTGTAGGCCGATCACATGTATCCATGTGGTATCAATATAGTGTTTAGTGTTCTCTAATGGACTGAATGAACACTATATACCTACATTAGCCCCCTTGTTTATCGGTAAGTGGGAGCTTGTCAATAAGCACTTTGCTTTCTCATTTGTTTTTAGGTCTTGTGGTGGGTTTGTTTGTGTGCATTGGGTCTGGGGATTTATCCTATTCTGTTAGTTTACGTAGATGATGTACACCTCGCGTCTGCGATGGGGGTTTCTTATATTCTATGGTTTAGCCCCCTGTCTTTTGGTGATTTCCTTTCTGTCAATGGGGTACTATTGCGTCTTGCTTGTGTGTTTCAGCCCCCAGACCGTTGACGGGAAGGGAATTAGCAAGACACTGGGAATTGCCTTGCGTGTTGCTCCTTTCTAGCGATGGGCGAGTTCGTGTTGAGTTTCTGTATTTTAGCCCCCCTAATAGTTGTCAGGAAGGGGATTAGTAATAGGCACGGGGTATTGCAATGTGTGTTACCCCTTTCTGTCAATGGTCAGCCCCCTGACCGTTGGAAGGGAACTAGCAAGAGGCACTAATGTGTGTCCACGGTGTGGGATCGATGTGTAATGCCCGATGGCGTGTTGTGTTTGGTAGCTGTTGGGAACGATGATGTACGAGGTGGTGGTGATGTGACGGTTATCATTAGGTTTTTTGTTTGTGTTGAGTTGCGCATTTGGCATGGTCCCGTTTGTTTAAATCAATGCGCCGTCTTGTCCTGCCTATTAGACGATGTCTTTGTAATTTTCTTTGGGTTTCTTTTTCGCTAAGCATCATTTCAAGTCCCATACCGGCGTCTATTCATCATCTCCGGCACTATTTGGTTTTCTAGACGTGTGGGGTCTCTTAATAAGAGTATAGGTGGACCACATCGGTGCTCCACTTTGCTAATCGTTTCTTTACTGTTTCTGTGTCCTTTGGTTGTTTTGCAAGACCATTGCATCTTTGATTTCTTGTTTTGTGTTGTTTTGATTCCTATCTGTTGTTTGCCTCTCATGGCTCCTCGCCAAGAAAAAGTAGACTATCACTTTGTTGACTTTGTTAGGGAAGTCGACACGTCGAACTATTGGTGGAGAGAGATGTTCAAGGCGGCCGATGGTGGGAAGGGTTTCTGGCCCCCTGTGCCAGTGTCCAGGGGCAAGGGCGGGTCTTTTGATGTCATCACCGGCGTGGAGCTGATATGTCTCTATGACCGGCTAGAGTCGTCAATGTTGTACAAATGTTAGGAACCCCGAACTGATAGTTCGAAGTCCCCCAACAGCTATACTGCATGGACGCAGTATATTGTTAAAAACACTATGTATTACCAGATGCTGTAGGATTTTGAGCTTCTCTGATTCTTGGGTTGTTACACAAACCTCGCAAGTCGGGAAGGAGTCAAGTATGCCAGGCATCAGTTAGGGCATTGGTGTTGTCGCACCCACACCTTCGTGGGTGCATTTGGGGAGTTTACCGTCACTGTCGAGGATGTGGTGGCTCTGTTGGCACTACCGATTAGGGGTTCTGTGCCTGTGCAACATCTGCAGCACATTGAGTCCATTCTTGTGGATTTGAGGGGGTTGTACGAGGAGCTTCTTGGGGAGGTTCCTACTTATAAGGTGTTGGTGGACCAATCTACCACTTGCGGGAAGTTGCTGTTGAATCAATGGTTGGAGTACTGGTTCGAGTCTCATGGCCGGAGGGATGTCACGGTAAGTGGCGCAGGCACGTAGTGTCATCTGGCGGCTTATATTTTGTATGTCGCGTCACATTTCCTGTTTCCAGGGATCCCTAATTATGGTTTTTACACAGTCTTGGTTCCCCTAGCGCCCATCAACTTCCATTGGCGTCAATGTTTCTTGACTACTTGTACGAGCAACTGGATGATACTGTTCAACAATTCAATGACCCCAGCTGTAAGAGGTGCATCAGTTATGTTTATGCCCCGTTTTTCTGGATGTTCCTTTTTGAGCACTTCGACCTTAGCGTTGCACCCCAACGTTTTTCTTTGATTCATGTCAACGTCGTTATGCTCAATGGTGATGAAGTTGAAGAGAAGGCATTCGAGGTATGTAGGGGGAAGCGTTGGCTCCAGGCCAGCAGACACAAACAGTTTAAGATGAGCGAGATTAGTATAAAATTGGCCTTTCTCGACGGCTTTGTATGGTGGTCGTATACCCGGGTCGTGCGTCAGACGATCTCATTCTGTGTTGGCGTGCCTGTTCCGGAAGACGGTGATCAGTAGTGCGTTGTTGATGCAAAGAGCGCTACCGCAGGTGTAGTGTAGTTGATCACTTGGCCCGGCGTCATCGCTTACCTTGATTGAGCGTGTACCGACCAGACCCGGTGCTGCGTCAGTTCGGGTATGAAGACATGGGAGCTCAATTTCTAAGATCTGCGGGAGAAGATGTATTCTGGGTGCAACGCCACATCCTTGCCTTCCCCGGGTGGGTACGATTCCCGCTAGCGGGTTTTGCAAGGGTGCAAGGTTATAAGTCTTTGCACCTCGTGTATCTTTGCGCGTTATTCGGGGGCTTTCAGTCGGATGCGGAGGTTCTAGTAGCTCCTCCTAGGGAAGCTGGTCTAGTAAGTTGGCTTTATCTTTTGGAACTGTTTGTTTGTCGTTGCTGTTATCTTGGTTTTATTGTTATCATTGCTAAACTGTTTATAGTCTTTTGTGTTGAAGCGCATGGAAGCCGATGAGGCTTATCCTAGCTTAGAGGCATTGGGGGCCCATGTTACGGCCGAAAAAGGTATGCATTTGTTAACTTTGCATTAGAATGTTGTCGCATCGTGTTTTTCTTTATTGACTGCTTGTGTGTTACTTAATCACAGTCTATTTGGCACGGTCCCTACCACTGTGCCTGTCACGCCTATTATTAGGCGATTAATGGAGGAACTGAGCTTAGCACAACCCCCTTTGTTCAATTCTTGAGGCCTCTGAGGGCGTTGGTGTCATGGATATTGCTCCTGATGCTGCGGGGCGGGAGGAGGAGGTTCCTGTAGGCTCTGAGGCAGTAGTGCATCGCGAGGAAGCTTCGACTCCTCCTGCAACTGTTGATGCTGAAGTCCTTAGGGTCTTAGAGGTCAGGGCTACTGTTGAGTCGGAAACCCTTGTGGGGAAGTTGGGGCCTCTAAGGGCTTAGAGGATCGTTCGGGAGACGGGGATGCGGAAGCTGAAGTTATCTTCCTATCAGAAGAGTTGACTTACGAGGAGGAATTGGCCCAGAGATACAAGAGTTGAGGGAGTACTATGATAAACATGATATCCCCCCCTTGGGTTACCCAGCCGTTGATCCCGTGGAGGTTCAGGGTCACTGTGAGGGCGATAAGTACTCCATTTCCGGCTCGGTGGCCGAGTTTGCGTCGACAGTTATACGACATGGATGGCTTCCGGCTGTGAACCTACATCCGATGATCGTGGGGCCCGTGCTAAACACCGTTGTGACCACGATGGATCGCATAATGAACTTGCCCATTGAAGATCTTTTATGGTGAGACTTCGCCCGTTGGCCAGAGGCGTGCAGATCCTTTGCTGCGATGGGATCAAATGACCCCATCGCCTAGGATCATTTGATCCTAATCTAATGAATTCAATGCCCCTTCCCTCCCTAAATCACTCTCCTTTGTCCCCCACATTTAATGTTTAAAAAGAGGGAATTTTAAATTTAAATTTTAAAATTCGAAATTAGGAGGAAAAACTAGAAGGGGGTGTCTATGGCTTTGACATTAGTGTTTTTGGGGTGCTAAAGTGAGGATAAGGATGATCCAAGGTTGGAGAGAGAGTGTGGGTTTAGATCTAGGGCTGAAGTTGCATCTAGGGTTGATGAGGGTTGTAGGTGATTCCTAAGAATGTGTAGGGACCCAAATGCAAGGGGATTTTTGCAATGAAAGGGCAAGTCTAAGGGGTGTGATGTGCAGGATTCGAGGGCTGGGGTTAAACCTCAAGATGTTAAGGTTTGTTTCAACCAACGAGAGCGCACGAATTGGAATTTTAGTAGATGGGGAGGTAAAAATGGGGAATTTTGTAATAAAAATTTCCATGGGAATTATAGGGTGTCTAAAATGGGTAGCGATAGGGTTTGATGGCCTCAGGGGGTGTGCTAGAGTGAAAAATCCTGATTTGGGGTGTATCGAGCAACAATGATCGTCAGATTGAGATCTTTCTTGATTGTTGGGTAAAATGGTCATTTTGGGTATAGGAAATGAAGGATGGTTGATTGGGATGTCAAGGAAGGTGATGGTGTGGTCTAGGCATATCAGAGGGTGTGCTATAATGCAGATTTTGAATTTAGGTAATTATGACCAATGAGGGCTATCGATTTGGAATCTTTTTGGATGTGGGGTAGAAAGGTCATTGTATATTTTAAAATTTGTTGGGTTGTCGATCGGGAGGTTTTGATGTGGTTTAAAGGTGTCGAATGATATGTGACAACGAATATCTTAAATTTGGAGAGTATCGGACAATGAGGGTGGCCATTTGGAATCTTTTTTAGCGAAGGGTAAAATGATCATTTTAGGTATAAAGTTTGATGGATCGATGATCAGAATGTTTTGATGGGGGTTTGGAGGTGCTGGGTGATGCATACGGTGGATATCTTGAATATGGGGTGTATCGAGTAAACATGTTCACTGGCTAGGTCAGGCTTTGACTCAAGATTTAACAGAATATGTTCAGGCCCGAGCTCGAGTCCGGCTCGACCATTGGGCCTAGGTCTTGAGCCGGAGCCCAACCTGAAATTTGGAAAAAAGATTTTTTTTTACTTTTTAATTCAATTAAAACTATTTTATTTATATTAAAAGACCTCAAAACCTAAAAAAATAATGAAAGATCTCATTATTACTTGAAGAAAGAGAAGAAAAATAAAGAAAAAATATATTAGATATGTCTTTTTATTATATAAAATATATTGTTATTATATAATACATTATCAAGTCGGGCTTGGGCGTTTTTGAGAAAGCCCGACTTGAGCTCGTGGGCTTAAAATGCTATCCAAGCCCAACTTAGGTCGGGCCGAGTTGGGCCAGTCCGTTGGGCTACCAGGCCTATGAACATGTCTAGTAACTTGTAATGATGGTAATCCATTTGGAATCTTTTTAAGAAAAGGGTAAAATGGTCATTTTAGGGTTTGAAATTAGATGAATCGTCGATCGAGGGTCTTTGATGGGGTTTGGAGGTGTCGGATGATGCGTGGCAATGGATATCTTGAATTTGGAGAATATCGGACAATGAGAATGATCTATTTGAAATCTTTTTAAGTAAAGGTTAAAATGGTCATTTTATGGTTTGGAATTTGACGGATTGTCGATCGAGAGGTTTTGATAAGGTTTGGAGGTATCTAGTGATGTATGATGATGGATATCATAAATTTTGGAGAGTATCGGGTGATGATGATAGTTCATTTGGAATATTTTTAAGTAAAGGGTAAAATGGTCATTTAGGGTTTGGAATTTGATGGATTGACAATCAGGAAGTTGATGGAGGATTTGGAGGTCTCGGATAGTGTGCCATGATGAATATTTTAATTGGACATTGGTGATCGATAAGGATGGTCGGTTTGGAATTTTCTTGGATAAGGGGCAAAATGGGTGAGGTCTAAAGTTGGGTGGATGGTTGATCGGGAGGTTAATGAAGGTTATGGTAGGGTTTGGGGGTGTTGGAATAAGTCAAGATAGAGATCTAAGGTTTTGAGAGTAGTGAATAACGAGAATGGTTGATTCAAAAACTTTCTAGATGAAGGGCAAAATGGAAATTTCAAGGTCTAGAATATGGTGGATGGGCATCTTAGGCTCCTTTGAGTCTAACGGGAGTGTCTAATGGCTTTAGAGATATGGGAATCTTGAGAATTTAGGTTGTGGGTATTTTGGCTAATAAGAAAGCTCAGAATGGAATCTTGGTTTGATGAATGGGTAAATGAGGGAATTATAGGCTGAACTTTGGTAGAATGGCATGGATTTGAATTACAAATCTGTTGGGAGGGTTTAATTGTGTCAAGGGACATGTGAATCACTAGTTTTTTGTTTTGAGAAGTGTTGGAGTGTTAAATGCGTTGAAATGGAATCTCTGATGGATTAATGACAAAATCAAGGAATTCAAAGGTTTTGGTGCATGTGATGAAGCTTGATTGGTGGAAAGGTATGGTGATGTGGCACAATCGGGACTGTCAGAAGGAAATTTTGTAGATTTAACGATGGATTTGAGGGCATTTGGGCTGAAATTTGGTTTCTTGGGGTTTTGACATATTTTGCAAAAAATTGTGATGTTTAGTCGAGCATTTGAAATGTAATAAGTGGATTAGAGAGGGGACCGAGCAAAAATTGGGTGCTAACAACTAATAATGATCAAATTTATGTGGCATTGAAGGCCATGATGTTCTTGACAAGGTAACGATCATCTTGGATAATTACTTGCATCTTTTGTATTGAAGCATCTTTTATCTTTTTATTATCAACATCATTGCTCAATTTGCTTGATCTTCTTCTACTTTCCGCTCTTGATTAATTTGATTATCTTGAAGTTGTAGAAGTTTGGGATTAAGACTTAGTTTGGAAAGAGTTCAAATAGAAATATATAGAGTGCAAAACGTTATATTTTTTATTATTTTTTATGTATTTATACTGTACATATTTGTACTTGGACTCTTTCTAAACTGTGGGTAAAAGAATAAACCGGTTTATGTATGCAAAGGTTAAGTTGAATTAGGAGGACAAAAGAGACGAATGAGGTGGCGGGTTACTAGTAAGTAATGTGGAAAGCTTTTTGTTCGAATGATTTCTAAAATAAATAAGAGGCATATAATAGTTGCCTCTAAAGGGGTCTTATTTACCTGACCACAATAAAATACATGTATAGAAAAAAGAGCTTTTTTTCTAGCTGCCTTTATTGTGTAGTCACAAAAAACCATATATTTATATATATATAGAGAGAGAGAGGTCTATGTTTCAAGACAACAATTGTACAAGTAGAATTGTATTTGAGTAGTGTTAGCATGGACGAATCCTATCAGGATTGTAGTGTTAAGTGATAAGTTGTGAGATGTATGAGATGAAAATCAAGCTGTGTACAAATAAAGTCAAAGTCCTAGTTGAACTGTGAAAGCATACTAGCTAGCATTAGGAAATCTCTCCCGTGCTCTATAAATATCAGATACTCAATAAACAAGAGAACCGATCTCTTCTCCATTCAATCTGTATTTCTGATATGGTATTAGAGCCTATGGCTTCGACCTCTTCTTCTTCTTCCTCTTCTTTTATTTCTCCATATTCTCTCTCCAGCAACGCCATACTTTCTTCATCCCAAGTATTTCCAACATTAATCATTACCTCCCCATTAAATTTAAATTGATTGGATAAAATTATTTATCTTGGCAAGCTTAGTTTCTACCAGTATTTAGAACCCATGAATTAGAAGGGGTTGTGTATGGCATTCTTCCTTGCCCAGAGAAAGAAGATTCTAGATCCATCTAACCCAAACCAGAAACTCCCAAATCTAGAATACTCAACATGGGTTATGCTCGGTTAACTCATTCCTAGTTGGGTGATTTCCTGTCTGAAAACATCATAGGCCAAGTAGTTGAACTTCAATCATCCTATGAAGTTTGGAAAACATTAGAAATTAAAACTACTTCACCTCACCATCTCCAGCTTGTGTTCTTTAGTTGGGAGTAGAGTTTATGACCATGCAAAAGGGATTCTCTTCCATTACTAAATTATGATTCATTTGTCACGTCCATCAACAAGAGATCTTTTGCTATGCTTTCTTAGAGGTCTTGGACTAGATTATGATTCATTTGTCACTTCCATCACCACTTGCCAGGATTTTTCTTCTCTTATAGTCGAAGATCTTCATGGTCCGCATCAACAATATAATAATTCTCTGTAGTTCAATAACAACAATCAATATTTATATATATATATATATATATATATATATAGTAAATCTCCTCCAGTACATTGTCAGCTAAATATGCAACAAGCTCTACCACTCGTTCTTCTTCACCAGCTGCTTATCATGCCAGCAACTTCTCATCAGAAAGTGCTCTATCTCTCGACTCTATGTGGTACCCCCACTCTAGCACGCTCGAGCATGGAGGCTAAATTTCGTGCTCTTGCTGATACTATTGCTAAAGTTGTTTGGCTGTACTGTAGACTCTACTCTCTAATTTGGGTATTTCTTCCATCTCCTTCACCGCCCATCATTTGGTGCGATAACATTGGCATGACTTATCTTGCATCCAATCCCATCTATCATGCCTAAACTAAACATTTCGAAGTCGATTTTCACTTCACTAGAAATTGGGTTGCTAGTGCACAACTATCTATCCAATACATAAAAATTCCCAAGATCAAATTATTGTTGATGTCTTCACAGACTGCTTGTCTACCACCCACTTTCGACTTCTTTTCCGCAAACTTAAATGTCATTTCTCAACTGTTAAGTTTGAGGGGGTGTGTTAGCATAAACGAATCCTATCAAGATTCTAGTGTTAAGTGATAAGTTGTAAGTTGTATGAGATAAAGTCAATGTCCTAATAGAACTGTAAAAGGATACTAGCATTAGGAAATCTCTCGTGAGCCCTGGAAAACTTGGTGAAATTGATAGCCATAAACACATATGTTATATTGATATACATATAGTTTTAGTGATAGATTAATACTTCCCTTTGTATTTTATAAGACATAGTTATGGATGCAAATATTTATATCAATAAGTTTTAGTTGTCAATAAAGTTGACTGTAAATATATCTACATTTTTTTTACTACCTTCAATAACTAATCCAAACACATTTGGTTTCCTGAATTGAATACCCTGTGTTAACAAAAGAACTAAGAAATTGAGGCAAGTAGAATTGCACTAAAATCAGACCATTAATTCCAGCATGTTGATCACCTAGAAAATTAATACTGATGTAGGCGCACATGGCAGGCCCAGGATGGTGACACGTGGCATGGGCAAGATTGCATCCTGGCCGTCCACTGCTAACAAACTCTTGGTAAACTCAAGTATAAATAGGTGCGTCACTTATTATGTAACCTATCTTGTCTTTTACTGCTCTAAGCTCCCTAGCTTTGGTGATCTCGTTTGAGCTATCTCTACTCAGGCCTCTGACAACTTATGTAGAAGAAAGATATTATTTTTTCTTGTGTATCTCTACAGAGAATGAGTACACGTATATATATACAGGCTCTATTCTATTTTTTTTTGGCTATACACAAACTATGGCTATGATAAGAATTGACCCTTGAATCAAGGGATTTACATCAATCAAGAGATTTACATCCTATAATTTCTCTAGTTTGACAGCTCACGCCAATACTCCCCCTCACGTTGGCGCATACAAATCTTGGATGCCCAACTTGCCAAGTGAGCTGTAGAAGTTTTTACTAGATACAACTTTTGTAAGTATATCTGCCAACTGTTCTTTAGACTTAACAAAAGGAAATCGAATGATTTTATCTTCGATATTTTGTTTGATGAAATGCCGGTCCACCTCCACATGCTTTGTTCGATCATGTTGGACAGGATTATGAGAGATATCTATGGCAGCCTTGTTATCACAGAATAGGTCCATCTTAGAGGTTGGGGAGAAACCGATTTCAGTCATTAATCTTCTAAGCCAGAGAAGCTCAAAAAAGGCCTTTAGCCATTCTCCGAAACTCAGTTTCAGCACTTGATAAGGCCACCGCCTTTTGTTTTTTTACTTCTCCATGTAACAAGATTCCCATCGATAAATGTAAAGTACCCTGAGGTGGATTTTCTATCCGAGATATTTCCAGCCCAATCTGCGTCTGTATAGCCTTCAATCTTTAGATGATTATTCTTTGAGAACATAAGTCCTTTCCCAGGTGAGGACTTCAAGTATCGAAGAATTCACATTACAACATCCATGTGATCTTCGCTTGGGCAATGCATGAATTGACTCACTACGCTGACAACGTAAGCGATGTCTAGACGAGTATGTGAGAGATAAATAAGTTTACCAACCAACCTTTGATATCTCTCCTTATCAGTAGGTACTTGGTCTGGGTATTCTCCAAGTTTATGGTTTTGAATAATTGGTGTGTCTGTCGGCTTGCACTCCAACTGTCCCACTTCGGATAGTAAATCTAAGGTATATTTCCGTTGAGATAGAAATATACCTTGCCTTGACCTAGCAACTTCAATTCCTAGAAAATATTTAACTCCCCCCAAGTTATTCATTTCAAACTCAGTTGCCAATTGCTTTTGAAGTGTTGCTATTTCTCCTGAATCATTTCCTGTGATAATCATGTCATCTACATATATTATCAAGGTTATTTCCTTGTTGGTGCTTTAGAAATAGTGTATGGTCTGAATTGTTTTGTTGAAAGCCATATTTCTTCAACGTAAGACTAAACCGCCCAAACCATGCCCACGGTGATTGTTTCAGTCCATATAGTGCTCGCTGTAGTTTACACACAACTTTGGTCTTAGAATTCGATGTATAACCAGGTGGAATGTCCATGTACACCTCCTCTTCAAGATCACTATGGAGGAAGGCATTCTTTACATCGAACTGGTGCAATGGCCAATCAAGGTTTGCTGCAAGAGATACTAAAACTCTAACCGTATTCAATTTGGCCACTGGTGAGAAGGTCTCTTGATAGTCTACGCCATATGTCTGCGTATAACCTTTCGCAACCAGCCTCGCTTTGTATCTCTCGATCGACCCATTTGCCTTGTATTTAATTGAAAATACCCATTTACACCCTACAGGTCTTTTCCCTTCGGGCAAGGTAACAAGAGTCCATGTTTTGTTCTTCAATAGTGCCTCCATTTCTTCCTTTATGGCCTGAGTCCATTTTGGGTTTGTCAAAGCTTCTTGAATACTACTGGGAACATGATTTGAGGACAATTCTTGCACAAATGTTTTGAGAGGTTTGGAGAGTCTCTTTATTGATACATAATTGGCAATTGGATACTTTGACCTCCGATCCTCAATATCTGGAGAATATCTATTTGGCGGTTTGCCACGATTATGCCTGAAAGGTAAAGTGTAACCAGTAGAAGTATTCATATCGTTAGAGCTTGAAAGTGTAGTAGGAGAGTTTACCTTAGGAATATTCTCAGGAGATGGGTCTTCAGGTACTGTGGAGGTTGGGGTCCCTATTTTAGTTGGAAGTTGCGATTTAGATGTTTCTGGTGCTGTAGATGTCTCTCTTGAAACTATATCAGTTGTAGAAGGTTCCTCATTGACCACCATTTCTGTTCTAGAGTGTTCCGTATTATCCACCATTTCTGTTGAAGCACTATTATTCAGCCAATTAGGTAGAAACCAATTCTGTTCTTCACTCTGACTCTCCCCGTGAAGAGAAGAATTGGATTCGGAAGGAGAGTAGAATGTTTCAGATTCCAAAAAAGTAACATCCATGGTAACATAGGTGCATTTGGTGGCTAGATCATAACATCAGTATCCTTTCTGATGTAATGCATATCCCAAAAATAAGCACCTAGTTGCACATGGATCAAGTTTTGTTCGTTGATTTTTATGCAGATGTACAAATGCCACACAACCAAAAATTCGAGGTGGAATCATCAACACGGATGGCAGAGAGACATGTGATGAAAGAGCTTGTAATGGGGTGTTAAAATTTAAGACTCGTGATGGCATTCGGTTAAGGAGGTGCACAGCAGTAGCAACAACATCAGCCCAATGTCAGTTAGGTACATGTGCTCCAAGTAACAAAGCACGAGCAGTTTCGAGTATGTGCCGATTCGTTCTCTTAGCAATGCCATTTTACTGAGGAGTCTGTGGACATGAAGTCTCATGAAGTAGTCCACGAATCCGAAAATAATCTTGGAACCGTTGATTCATATATTCCCCACCATTATCAGACCTGAGAACCTGAATTTTAGCGGAGAATTGAGTCTTAATCATCATATGAAAAGATTGAAATACAATCAACACTTCATCTTTATGTTTCAGCAGATACAGCCATGTCATGCGAGTACAGTCATCAACAAAAATTACAAACCAGCGAAAACCAGATACCGTAATTACCGGGGATGGCCCCCACACATCAGAGTGAATTAAAGCAAATGGAACTTTACTTTTATTCATACTTAAAGGATAGATAGTTCGATGACTCTTGGCTAAAATGAAAGTGTTACATTGGAAATCACAAGGTTGAATATTTGTAAATAAATCCGAAAATAAAGGTTTCATGTAACCAAATAATGGATGTCCCAACCGGCGATGCCAAATCCAAATCTGTTGTTCTTTGGTGTTACTTTGATGATGTGCATGATGTGCTTGACCCATACGAAGATCATCCATGTAGTATGAGCCCCCTCTCCTAGTACCATGCCCAATTATCTCCTTGGTGAGAATATCCTGAAGAAGACAAAAGGTAGGATAGATGAGCACAACACAATTTAGATCAGTGGAAATTTGGCTAACAGATAGTAATTTATGGGAGAGAGAGGGAACACGCAAAGTTTTATTTAAAGATATTGCAGGTGACAAGGTCACAGTGCCTGCTCCTATGACTAGAGATATAACCCCATTGGCATTAGCAATTATAGTCCGTCTTGGTGGTGAAGTTTTTGAAAAATCAGTAGCATCATAGGTCATGTGGTCGGTAGCCCCTGAGTCAAGTATCCAAGCATTGCTATCAACAGCGTTATGGGGAAGATTGTTAACTGAATCTGAGAGGAGAACATCTCCTTGTGATAATTCAACAGGTGGTGTGAATGAGAGTTGGTGCTCTGCTGTAACCATCGCAGCCTTACCAACAGTTTCAGCCTTGTCTTGACGTTTTCGATATTGGAGTTCATGCCACCAGTTGGGATATCCATGTAGTTTGAAGCAATTCTCCCGGATATGCTTTGAATTACAACAATGAGAACACTTAGCTCCATCAGAAGATGTTCGTGATTTAGAGGACATACCAGATTTTTCGTTGCTCAAAGAAAGAGAGCCTATTGAGGACAAAGTAGATTGTCCAGTTTTAACACTTTTGGAGGCCAAAACAGCCCCTGGAGTTTCAATATTATTACCGGTGATCATTACCTTTTGCCGAATAGCTTCCCTACGAACCTGTGCGTATGCTTGTTCATCAGTAGGAAAATGATGCATTTGTAATACATCTGCTCGAATCTTGTCAAGTCTGTCACCAAGGTCATCCAAAAAAATTTACACTCTCTCTTCTTGAAGAAGATTATTATAACGTTGAATATCAGCAGCACACTCCATTGGATTTGGATGACGAAAATCAATTTCACGCCACAAACCTTGGAGATCATTATAATATTTTTCAAGAAATCCTCCAGATTGTCGCAAGCGGGTCACACGATGTTGGAGATCGTACACTTGCGAGGTATCACTGCCATCAAAGTAAGTAGTAGCAATAGAATCCCACACCATCTTCACTATAGGAAATCGAATAAAGTTACTGACCAAGGATACGTCCATGGAGTTAATCAACCAATCCTTGACAATAGTGTTGTATGTGCGCCATTTCCGAAAGGTTGGGTTAGTCTGAGGAGGCTGGGGAAGATCGCCATTAATATATCCCAATTTTTCTTTGCCTGAGATATACATCTCAACAACTTGGGACCAAAGAGCATAGTTGGTGTCGTCCAACTTAATGCCAATCTGAGCAGCGGGAGTCTTTGTAGTCGAGGTCTGTCTGTTCAGGATTTCAGCCATTTTGGTAGTTAATTCGGTGAAGGTAGGGTTGGATTGTTGTTCCCCAGAAGGATCTGAGATTTCTGAATCTGACATGGTTGGCAAAAAGAAAGGTAGATGGGTTTGTCAAGGATCGAATGCTCCGATACCATGACAACTTATGTAGAAGAAAGATATCATTTTTTCTTGTGTATCTCTACAGAGAATGAGTACACACACACACACACATAAGAATTGACCCTTGAATCAAGGGATTTACATCAATCAAGAGATTTACATCCTATAATTTCTCTAGTTTGATAGCTCACGCCAATGGCCTCGTCACTGCTAATAGTGACGATATCTGTCTGCTTCTCTCATTAATCCCTTTCCTTATTCAATGAATTCCGGAAAGAGTGAAGTCATCTTCAACACTGTCTCTCTTCTCTTGTCTATTTTCAGGAGGACTGTCATGCATTCACACTTCTGCAATGAACCATGAGCTCTTATGTTTCACAAATTTCATCAGGAGTCCGGCAAATCTCAGAAGTTGGGGGGGGGGGGGGGGGTTGTGTGACCGCCATCGTCTTTGATCGTCTCCTGCAGAACACACCAAACACATCCAGACTCTTCCCTTTCGCAGCATTGAGCCTCTAGTCAGGACATCCTTCCGGTAATCTGCACCGAACTCCCTCTCAGTTCATCTTGATAGTGAGGGTTCAAGGTTGGGGATCAGACCGATGAAGTTGGTTCCACTGGACTCGTCTCCCGTAGGTCTGTTCCTCAACTGAACCTGACCTGAAGTCTGTTCTAGTTAGGTCTGAACATATATACATACATAAATACATACATACATACATACATACATACGTATATATATATATGTATATATATATATATATATATACATACATACATACATACATACATACATAAATACATACATAGAGTAGTAGAATCCCTTCTTTTTACTTGTTTTCAGTTTCATTTGTGTTATTTTTATAAGATCTTCTCACTCCTGTTTAAAGCTGGTCTTAGCTTAGGAAAATAATAATAATAATAATAATGATATTTTCAAATTCGTGAAAAGGGGAAACACGTATGTGCTCATCATTTGGAGCATCTTTGTTTGCTGAATATTCTTTTGTCATTTAGTGACCTTCTATGCTTAATTAGTATCATTTGTTTAAGTAGTTTTGCTTGTTATTTCTGTTTCACATTAAGTGCCAATGAGCCCCATGTGGGCCCCACCTATTAGACCTGGGAGAGGGGTGCTTAACACCTTCCCTCTCCCATTCAAGTCTTATTCGGACTACTTTAGCTGGTGCATTGGGCCGCGGGAGTCACTTTTGATCCAGAACTGTTTTAAAAATCATTCTTGGAGGTCCCATCACCTCCATTTTCCAATCCAATGGGTGTCGACTCCATTTCAGCCCAAGTGAGCCATTTCTCAACGTTCATAGACTAGCGACTCCATTGGGGAGTTCTTGGACCATAGGTGGGGCCCACATGGGGCCTGTTTGGCCTTATTGCCATTTTGTATATATTGCATGTTTATCTGTTAGAATAATAATTGCTTATCTCTTGATGCTTATTTTATAGTTCTTTATTGCTTTATTTATGCTTTTCCTTTATCTGATTATACACATTCTGCACATCATCTTGCATTAGATTCTAGAATCCTATTGTCCTATTAGAAGAGGGTCGGGGGCCTAAGCCACAGGTTCTAAGTACCTATTGGCTGAGCTGATGGTTCTCAACCAACCACCAACTTGAGGAGCCCATTTGTCCGATGGGTGGAGGTTTGAAGGCTGGCAACCTTGTTGGAGCCTTTTGAGTTTAGGTGTCAACCCTCCCCTCATGCATCACACTCCACGTGTTAGCCTAATCATTTAGAATTTCAGCCACCTAGTTTTGTTTCTTTGCATACCCCTTGTGGGGCCCACATCAAAACAACCTAAAATCAATATATATATATATATATATAAATATATATAAACAAAACAAAAAATAGATAAAATGTCAAGAGTCCAACAAAGATAAAATAGAAATGGAACAATAGGATAAAATATATGTCGACAAAAAAACAAAAAAAAGAATAAAATCAAAAATTAAAAAATAAAATCTAAAGAAAAAATTCAAAAAAAAAATAAGGGTTGGAAGGTTAGGCATAAGTACACATACAAAAAAAAGGAAATTTAAAAATCCAAAAATGGAAAAAGAGGAAAATAGAAAAATAGAAAAAATAAAAAATAAAAAAAGAGAGGAAAAAGTTAAAATAAAAAAGAAAAAGGGGTAAAAAGTAAAGAAATAAAAAATAATAGTAGAAACAAAATCATTTAAGTAAGAAAAAATCTACATATTTGTTTTTGATAATTAAGAAAGATTAATAATAGAAGAAATACATAAAAATAACAAAAAAAATAAAAAATTCAAAACAAAAAAACTTTAGTGCAAATTCATAAAAAATAAGAAACAAAAATATAATAAAAAAATCCAAAATGAAGGTTATTAAAAATAAAAAAAGAAAAAAGAAGGGTGAGGAAAAAGAAACCAAATCATTTAAGTGGGAAAAGGCTAACTAATTTTTTTTGGAAAATTAATTATAGCAAAAGTGAAAATAATCAATGAAAATTAATTAAAAAACTTAAAATAAAAATAAAATAAAAAAAATTATAAATAAAAAGAATAAAAAACATAAATCCAAAAGTAAAAAAATCAGTTCAAGTTAATCAAGAATTAAAAATCCAAAAACTAAAAAAAGATAATTAATAATTAATAATGAAATAGTGAAAGAAATCATAAATAAAAAACCCAAAATAATAAAATGTAATGAAAAATGAATAAAGGAAAAGAAAGAGAAACAAGAAGAAGAAGAAAATTGAAACATATGAACATTAAAAGGGGAATTAAAAAAGGGGGATAAAAGGGAAGAAAAATAAAATATATACAATAATCAAAACTCCCAAAAAAGTTAAAAAACAAGTAAAAAGTAAAAAAAAAACATAATCATAAATCCAAAAAAATAGAGAAAAATATAATAAAAAATAAACATAAACAGCAAGTTTTTTTTTTTAAAAAGAAAGAAAATGAAAAAAAAGAAACAAAATTGTTTAAGTGAAAAGTCTATTAATTTTTCATAAGAAGAGTCATGCGAGGCCCGCATAAAATGATAACATAAAGTAAATAAAAGGAGGGTAAAAAAATTGATCAAAGATTCAAAATTAATGAAATAAAAACAAAAAATTCAAAAAAAAGGTGGAAAGAGAAAATAGAGAATAAATAAAAGAAAAAACAAGAAAAAGAGAGAACAAAAGCAAAAAAATCAGAAAAGTAAACCAAAAGAAAAGAAAAAAGTATATAAAAATAAGATAAAAAAACACAAAGGGAAGAAGAAAGAAGAATAATCTGAGATAAAAAAATTAATCAGTAAAATGTTGTATGCTTTGGTTATGGTTGCAAGTTCAAGGGTAAATGAAATTTTTACATATTCTTGAATGAAACATGCATGCTAGTTGCTGATTGCTTATGTTCTTTCTTAAAGTGAGAATTGAAAAAAAATAATTTGAGTTTTGTTCTAACTCGTGGTAACCCAAATAAACTGCATAATGTAAGTGTTTTTATCAGAATCGGGTTTTTCTGCAGTTATTGGCATGTTTTGAAAGTATTTCCCTATTTTTTTTTTGCATTTCATGATAGAGGTTCACTTCGTTTGCGTCATATTGCATTTTGCATTTCCTTCAACTTAGTCAACTATAGAGGCATTAGCAGCTTTTCTGGCCATAGAGCAATCCTGAGCCATCGTCCTAAACAACTACTCCTTACCATCCCAATTTTGCTCGTTCTCGTTCTAATGCAATTAGAGCCTAATAAACCAACATTCCTCACACTTAGCTCCTTGACATCCACCTTTTCCACTAATACTCTTAGAATCTTTGATTAAATAACCCGTTCATAGCAGCCAACCCTATTCATAAGTGGCTGGTCCACTCCCAGTTTCATGCATATTTCTTTATTTGCCTGGATGTTCACCCCATCTGGTTCCGAACTAGGGGTAGGCCGATTTTACCGTTGTTTTCTTGACATTTTGTTGTCATTGCATGGTTTTCACATACATTTAGCATTCTGCATATCCCGCCTTAGTGGCCTTAGGTAAAACCTCCCACTACATAGCCCTTAGAAGTTTCTCATTCCCTTTGGTTGTCCAATTTTTAATAAAAGCCAACAAGAGAAAATAAAGCAAAAAAATAATAAAAGATGGAACTGCCAATCACATTTCTGAACTAGAAAAGTTACCTCAGGACCATGGCATCTAGTTCCAAAAAGGTTAAGACACCGGATTTGGAGTACATCATGTGGTTGAGATTAGAGAATCCCATAGAATCATACATTGAGATAGGTGATCAACACCAACATTCAACAAGAATGACATTGTCACTGTGCGTTGATCCCAACTGTGAAGATATAACCAAATTAAAGCATACTCATTCTTCTCTTGCACTAGATTTCAGTGAGTGTGCATATACTCGGGGTTAGAATTGCGAAAAGGTGTTAAAATCCCAGACTTTGAAAAGTATAATGGAAGAGGTTGTCCTAGGGTGCATTTGAGCACATACTGTGGTGAGATGTTTTAACTTGGGGTAGATGAGAGAGTCTTCGTTCAGCTTTTCCAACGGAGTTTGGAGGATGAGGCATTAGCGTGGTTCACATCGCTTGAAGTAGATAAGAAGAAGACTTGGAACCAAGTGGCTACATCTTTTCTGGAGTGGTATGATTATGACATAGACTTGGCTCCAACAAGAGAGACAATAGAAGGCATGCAAAAGTCACCTGAAGAGAGTTTTGCAGAATATTTACACCGATGGAGATCCGTTGTTGCTCAACTGAAGACTTCCATCCCTTTGGAAGACCTCCTTCCTCCCCAGCCAGTGGAGGGGGGGGGGAGATCCAGTAGGGTCTCGTGTCAACCGTTGGGACCACAAACAACATTACCGAGTGGAGAGCCCTCGGGATGAAGGCAGGCACTCTGGCCACTATAGTTCCTCTTTGAGGGTTGGAGGCTGACGCCATGCCTATCCTTCACATGTGTCAAACCTCTGTGACCTCCTCAACGACCGACAAGCCTGAAGGAACCAGGACGTGCCCACGTCAAAGAACTCTAGGAACCGGTCCAACCCATTTCGCGTCTGAGAGGACTAGGATGAGGCCCAAGATCCCATCGATCAAAGGATTGTCGACCTACAGGTGTAGATCGGTTCCTTTGCCAATCAGAACCCCTCGTCCAATAGAATGGATGCCTTCATCGACTTCATCACCACGAAGCCTCTTCCACCTCACTTTAAGGCTCCCACTTTGGAGATATACGACTGAACCACTGACTTGAATGACCACCTGGAAAGCTTTTGAGAGCTCATGCTCCTTTATGGGTATTCTAACACCTTGACGTGGTGAGCTTTCTAGGTGACCTTCAAGGGATCAACCCACCGGTGGTTCTCCAAGCTCCCACCTCCGTCCATAAGCTCGTGGGAGTAATTCGCCAATCTATTTCTATCCCATTTTGTCAGCAACCGACGGTGCCAGAAGACCATTGTCTCCCTCATGGCATCGTGCCACATCTCTTGCCAGGCGGCATCGTGCCTGCCATCTCTGAAAAGCATGGCACGCCTGACGAGTTCGTACCCTGCAACAGCAGCCTGCACCTGCCACCTCAGTCCTGGCAGTAATGGCTAGGGCAGTGGCGGTTATGCCTCATGTGACTGGGCACCGCTATATAAGGACTCCGACCCTCAAAGCCAAGGAGAGAAGAAGAAAAATGGAGGTAATCCCTGTTCTCTAGCTATCTACAATCAGAGTGCTAACTTAAGCATCAGAGAGTCCCCACTGGGTAAAGACCCCCGGGTCCTTTGATTCAGTTATCGTAGGTTCCTCAGCTCCCGCCGCCTACAAAGAGGAGGAAAAGATGGAGCTCTCGCAGGTCCCTCAGCTCCCGCCGCCTACAAAGAGGAGGAAAAGATGGAGTTCTTGCAGGTCCCTCAGCTCCCGCCGCCCACAAAGGAGAGAAGATCAGCTCATGTAGAGGGCAGTTGGGTTGCACTACACCAGGGAGCTCCACCATTCTCTGAGTCATAGGCTGCCTAGGAGCAGGGCAAATGACGAGTCCACCAAAGTAGCTCACCACCAGGGAGCTCCACCATTCTCTGAGTGACAGACCGCTTAGGAGCAGGGCAAATGACGAGTCCACCAAGGTAGCTCACCACTAGGGAGCTCGACATAGCTCTCCCCCAGGCAGCTCGTCATCAGGGAGCTCAGCATAGCTCTCCCCCAGGCAGCTCGCCATCGGGGAGCTCGGCATAGCTCTCCCCCAGGCAGTTCGCCATCAGGGAGCTCGGCATAGCTCTCCCCTAGGTAGTTTGCCACCAGGGAACGCCACCATCCTCTGAGTCACAGGTCACCTAGGAGCATGCCAAATGACGAGGTACTTAGCCAAAAAATAAAAAAAATTAGTACGTGACCAGAAACGGTTACATTAATACCCAAACACCATAAATATAATAATATATACAGATAGTTTATTCAACAGCATAACCCTCTTAACATGTGTAAATTTTTGGCACAATAGTCCTCTAGCATCCATATATAGCAAAATGTCAAGATTTCTTGTTACTCTCTTTTTTGGTAATTGATGAAATAATTCAAGGGCAACCATCTTCAGGGGAAAAGAATTATATGGTGCATTATGGGTATTTCCGAGGTCCATGTTAGTTGAACTCCTGAATTTTCCATGCCACTATGTCAGCGTCCCTCTGATGGCGACAAACCTTTGCTTCAAACAGTGCAGAGATGGACTTTTCCCATTTTCATTATTCAAGGAGATGGCCATGAAGCATGAGGACTACCAACATCTTACCTAACAACTTCAATCCTAAGAGGGATTAGTTGGCTTTTTTTTTTTTAATCCTTTATGAGTTTGTCTCAATAATTTGTTGTAAGCGAGCTTGAGGGCATTTCTCTTTCTGAAAACCTCAATAAGTTCCAATTGCCAATATTCCTAGCTAACTTTGAGAAGGAGACATACTCGATCAGATCAACCATCACCCATCAAGGACCTACCTTAAACACCTCACATGCTGCTACCAACTGGTCCACCCTAACAATTGAAAGTGTGGGGCCAATGGGTCCAGCCCAAAACTGTGATCCCACTTGTTATAATGGTTAATCTCGTCTCTTTTAGCGGAACTCGAGGTAGTCTGTAGAAAAAGGTCCAGATCTGATGGGTATGAGAATAATTAATGGAGCTCAGTTCTGTGTCATATAACTGTTGTAATTTCTTATCCCATGATCCTGCTATGATGACTTCAGGGGGAGCACCATTGCATATTTTAAGTGAGATACAGTTACTTGCTACAGTCTTCACTTGGGTCAAAGCACTTCCAATTGCCAAAAACCACTAGTGATAAAGTGAAAGTCATCATCAGACCTCTCTTTTTCATTGAAAGCCAATACCCACATCTTGCTTGAGTTGGAGGGCGTTGAAAAGATCATGACACCCTCAAAAGAATATCTCTCTATGCCCCAGAACCCGATTCCCCTACCCCTTCCACCATAAACTCCAAAGAAGCCATCTCTATCTCCTCAATAAACAGATCTCTTTCCAAGTTCTCCCTCCTCTCTTTCACCATGCATAAATCATCCCCTATACAAGGTCCCCACACGAATATATAGCTCCAAATGCATCTCTTATACTAGCTAGCTGTCTCATCCCTACCATATAATGACAAGTGTCAAGTAGTGAGTTCAACACGTTATCCTATTAAAACGTGCCACAAAGTCTTAATAATTTCGTGCTTGTATTTGCCTACTTGGCCATCCCCTATCAGTGACTGGCACGAGTCTCCCATAATGCTCCCTCCCCACAAGGAGCCCAGATTTCCTGCTCACTTTTCCTACCCACTCTCTACCCGTCACGGCGGATAGAGAGTGGGTAGGAAAAGTGAGTAGGAAATCCCGAGTACTGTATTGAATAAGGGAAGGTAAGGAGAGATGGCCAGATGGGGGGCCCCCAAAATGATGGATATCCAAAAGATTAAGTACAAAACGAGGTGCAATCATTCAACCCATGGATTTCATCCTAAGCAAGATAGATAGAATTCTCCAAAAAAGAGAGGAAGAAGTATAATAATAGCATCATTTCTTACCAAAGTTTTAGGTGATTAGCCCCAACTTCATAGATAGTGATAGAGAAAAAGATAGAGAGAGAGAGAGGGAGGGAAAGTATTCATTCATTCTCTTTCCCAATTAACAAATCTTCAAAACTTTCTTCTCTTCCTTTTCCTTCTTTCTGTATCTTCTCTCACCCTCCCTCTGTAATGACTTTGGGAGTTATAGCTAGAGGGAAAGCGGAGGAATGAAGAACAGTATCAGATGCTGCATCTCCTGCATACTTCCATGTGGGTCTCTCGACGTAATTCGGATAGTACACTCGAATGGCCGTGTCGAAGAGTTCAGCAGGACAATTCGAGCAGGCGAGATCATGAAGGCACACCCAAAGCATGTGCTGAGGAAACCTTCCTCACCATCCGAGTCTGCTGAAGGGGTTGTTCCAAAAATTGTGATTGTACCGCCTGACGCAGAGCTTCAACGTGGGAAGATTTATTTTCTCGTGCCTGCCCCTTCACCACCTGAGAAGACTAAGCCAAGTTCAACAAGGAGGAAGAAGAAGAGAGAACAGCAGAGCAACGGGAGTTCTTCAATTGCAGTTACCAAGCTTCTCATTTCTGAGCAGTACTTGACTGAGATCCTGTCGGAGAAGATATCTACACAAAGGGATCGAAGGCGAGGCCGTGTCGGTGTCTGGAGGCCTCATTTGGAGAGCATCTCTGAGACGCCAAGCGACCAAAACTGATGTCTTTGAGTGTGTGTGAGAGTGTGTATGCGTCTGTTCTTTTTCTCTGAAGCTATTTCAAAAAGATGAGCGATCTCTCTTTTTTTGTAGATAAACATAAATACAGTCATTATTTCCGTTTACTTTTCTTGGTTTGGATTTTCTGGTGATCGTTCTGAACAATTCTGTTGGGATGTCAGTACCGAAAACTAGCCATACATGGGCCTGTTGTTACTGAGTTCAGGTGTTTGGGAGATTTGTCATGGTTTGTTTAGTTATTAGAGACATCAATTCATCACCAAGACTGCTTCTATATTCTAATGGTCAATGGAGAAGAACTTCTGCAAGGAGTTCTGAGAGCTTTGATTTCATTCTTCTGAAGAAGAACCTGCCTGCTACTGAAGGACCTCCCCATGTCTGGTCTTTTATTATTAGCATTCATCAATAAATGAATCAGTCGATCCAGCTTCATATATATATGACCAAATGAAACGAAGCTTGAATATCTCGTACGTCTCCCTAATCCCATCTTCTAATAATCAGACTCGGAACGGACCGGACTGGAATCAGTGAACCGGCTTTCTGGGTTACCGTTTTTATATCATTCTTACCTTTTGCAAGCTGAATGATTGAACCAGTGGTTAAACTGGTAACATTAAACCATGACATATTGAGTTTTCCTCTTTTTCGTTGAACCTGTTCTAAGTTCTCACAACATTGATGTTATACCTTCGCCCCAAAATTAATTTTCATATGGGTTTGCAAGAAAGATAAAGCATTAATTAAGCTCAGCTTTAAGCTAAGCCAGTCCACCTTTTCACAATAATGGAGTGGTGGGCCAAACAAGATGCTGAACTTTATAGGATGGTGAAATTTTTTTCCTATTTTTTGCTCTCCTCAACAACCATAATTATACCTATTTAACGGCCAGAAACAGTGATTTGGTGGGCCACGTGTACGTGTATAGTTAAGGGTAGGGCCTACTGAGGTTTAATTAAGGGCCTCGTGGACCATAGTTCAGCCATATTTTAATGTCAGCCGAGAATAAAATCCAAGTGAATCGGTTGATAGAATCAAGTCACCTCTGAGGTACATGGAATATTACTTTCCACGGTTCCACCACACAAGAATGCGCACCTACTAGCTTGCATCAAAGTTAGTGGGCTTGTCTTTAAGCATTTTGTTCTCTTAGAAAACTTTTTCTCTCTCAAATTCTCTTGGGCAAAGATAGGAGATTTGGGTGAATATATGATGGAAAGGGTATAACCTAATTATCTTTTCCTTTCTAGCTATCAAATGTTTTTATCCATATAATAACTAAGAATATATAACCAAAAAGGACATGGATTTAAGTATATATTAAGAAATTATTTAAGAGCTTATACTTAAAATGGGTATACCACTATTTTGACTCATATAATTGGGATATATAAGAATTAGACTATGATGCATGGTGATGATATGAAATGTTTGAATCCACCATTTTTCAGATGAAACTAATGCAGCTTTGGATGCCAAGGAAGTGGACTCAGAGTTTAGTTGGCTCTACTGAAATGGGTCCGACCGGTTTAATTTTAATTTTTAAGCCAGTCCGGCCCATATTTTGTGGTGTACAAGTCGGAAGAGAAACAGGAATGCAATAATTCAACGGCGCCTCTCATCACTTTCCATCCATCCATCCATGATCCATTTGTAAGCGTCGTTGTCTCCAACTTTTGAATTGATTTCTTTAGTGGCGCATCTGCACCCATGTGCCTTCATGGAACCATGCACCCAGATGCAAATAAGGATAAACCTACAAAGAGTGAATAATAAAGATGTTTTTTGTACTTAGAAAGAGAAAGGAGGAGAGAGAGAGATATGTTTGGGTGGATAAAACTCAGCTTTTTGTGAGGGGACTAGTGCAAATTAACTACTTTATTAATTTGGGATCACGATGTGTTTCTAAATATATACAGATATCAATATCTAGAAAACAATGCAGAATCACACCATTGGATGGATTAATTGAAAGGACCACTCGATCGCTTGCCCAGATCCCCATTGCTTGGATCAATCACATAACCTGGTATATGTATATATATATATATATATATATGAATTAATGCTGTTTACAAGAAGGCTATCATGAATCGAAAAGAATTAGAAGGTGGCAGACATGTAGAAAGAGCAGAAGATCCAAAGAATATGTATTTTTATCATGTATCCATGTGCTTATTGCTTTCGATTTCAGTAAGTTAATACATTCCTTTTTAATTTCTCTCTTCCGGGGGTTGGGGGATAAACTTTACTAGGGCTTTTTTGATTTGATTTAATTTTGGTTTGTTTCTAATTTTTTCCATATTCATTCAAGTTTTTTTCTGTATTTTTTGGTCTTGGCCACCACCCACTTAATCTATTTCATAAATTTTTTATTATCTTTATGTTAGTATTAGTTTGGGCACTCAGGCTCAGTTTTTTAGCGGTGCAAAATGTAAATGCATGATGTGCAAATAGGCTGAGTGCAAATTCTAGTCTACTTTTGCTTCGGTTATGAGAAAAAAAATAACAAGTAAAATGATGTGACCTCCACTTTAAATGAAATAAAATGGAGCTGGTACGAATGAGATAGGATTGATGCAAGGTGATGTGGTCACCACTTTATTATGCCATGCCAAGGAATATAATTGAAATAGAGAGAAGATGGTGTAAATTTTGCATAAGCTTTTGGGATGCAAAATTTGCACTTCTAGCTAGTAAGTTCAAAACAGACAAAATTATATTGTACAAATTTTGGATACAAACTTTGCACCCAATGAAGACTTTACCCCGTCTCTATTCAAACAATTAATTTATCGAAGATATTTGTGAGAATATGAGCGTAGTTTTCTATTTGAAATTTTCTCTTGAGGGTTGCACCCCCCTCCTATTTGGCGTCATTGAGGCTGCTACTTGGGCGGCTCAACTTAACCCGCCAACCCGGCCGGACCACCAAACTGGAGTTTTTAACATTTTATGCGGGAAAATTGTTTTCTTGGACTATGGTTAGGCTGTGCTTGACCTGAATTTGGGTTGGGTCTGATCCACCATTTTGAGTTAAGGCCTTAGATAACTCGAGTTCAGACTAACGTCAGTACTCAAGATGGTTGAACCAGTTCGCTGTCTCTCTCTCAGAGTCAGTAGTCAAGATGCAAGGATCATGAGGGAGTCATGTTCAATCTGTTTTGCATCTCTGAAAGCAAAACCCAACTCAGCAAAGCCTTATCATGTCTGTTTATGTGGGGTTTACTACATGAGTTTTTATTTTGCCATTTCAGTCTATCAAAGGTCTTATCCTCACACTAAAGCATAAATTGTATTCATTGCTGCTTCGAACCCCTATTCATTTTTGACCTTCTGCAATCATCATCTTGGTTGTTGTTTCTTCCAGACACTAATTTATAGCAAGCCATGTGGTAGAAAAAGGCTTTGTGAGTGGAGGCTGTCCTTGGGAGGTTAACAGACTGGATATGTCAGATTTGTCCCTGAATTTTAGTAAATCTGGGAGGAAAAGGGTGTTCGATCTGATGGTGGAGATGGAGGCCTGGCAACTGAAGGTTGGGCATATTTGTATAATAACGGTAATATATACCTGCTCTCTTTAATTTTTTCTTGGGGGGCATCAGAATATTATGGGGGCAGACAAATTTCATCATTTTCACTTATTCCCCTTAATTCTATTGTGGTTTTCAGTCCAACATTGAGCAATTCCATCTGATTTCCTTGTTCGGTAATTACTAAATTATCGTAAAAACAAAGAAAGTAGGTCGGCTTCGGTCAGGGTAAGCCCGTGCGAACAGCCTCCGGCAACCTTGCATCATGAATATCTTCCCTAAATACAGAGATATTCTCGATACAAGGCTATAAAAACTGTTCGAACCGATGTTGCCCTAACTGAAACTGAAGTCTTTACTTATACATAAGCACGTTTATTGGGTCTCTGACAACCGGGTCAGAGTTGGAGCAGATTCCTAAATGGCCTCGAATATGTGGACCCAAATAGGACCATATTGATAGGCAATTGCTCCAACCATAGGTTCGGACTCTATGGACGGGGAGGGTGAATATTTTTATGTGGGGGCCTGATAAAGAATTTTACCTTTTTAGGGTAGGTAATAAGCAAAATGGTTCAAAAATGATTGTCATGATTATTTTACACTAAGGTCTCATTCGCTTTTCGGTAAGTTACTTATTCGGGTAAATGCAGTTATTTAGGTAATTTTTTTTGGGAAACATAGTAAGTGAATTTTTCCATATTCTTTTATTTGTCATGTAAATAATTAAGGCAATGGCCATTTTAGCGATAAAAATCCATTATTAAAAAAGGTATTTTTGTCTCATTCAAGTGTTAACAACATTCCTCATAGGTGGAAAAGTTATTTATCCACGGGTAAGTGATACCCAGGAAAATAAATTTTTCCTGATATTCACATATATCTGAAAAAAGAATATGGAATTCTTGGTCAATGAAAACTAAAATCCCATTGACCAACTTTCCCTTCTCTCAAAACCCAAAAAAAGAACACCCCCTAAGTATACAAAATTCACTTCTCATCACCACATACAATTCAATTCAATCCGTTCATTCAGTTAGTCATCTTCAAAACGGACCTGCTTACCCATAAAAGATATTTGTTAAATGGTGTGATCGATTTGAACTGAATCGATTGGATTAGATTGGCCAATAGTGAAATCCATAATTAGTAATAACCCCTTATTAAAATCATAATTTTAGACATGATAGGCCTGTTACTTGATGAGAAAGCTTTAGAGATTACTTTGCATGCGACTGGCAATAAAGAAGAATCAGAATGTTTGACATAAACAAATAATAACATCTCAATCAAAGTGAACACAGAGCCTGAGGATGTTGAGGCTGATGGATGAGTTCGTCTGAAAAGAAGGTAGGAAAATAATTAAAAATTGATTTACGCAAGAATCTTCGGGAAATAAGATAATTGAATAAAATAACAAGGTAGGGAAATGACAATTAGTAAAATAAGATAATTTATATTAATAAAATAATAAGAAATGAGTGATTTGTTATATATGAAAGAATGCGGTTTAAAAAGAAGACAAAAAGGAACTTGGTTTTTACACTAACAAATTAAATAAGGATTTGGTTATTCATTATCTGATTTAATATCAATAATAGAAATTGACTATTTGGTTATGCATTCTTTGTTATACATATGTATATATTATAATTGAGAATTTGGTAGGTTTATGTTCAAGGTTGGCCAATGGGAAAGTTTAACGAGTCTAGGAACCCTTTTTCATGTCCCTACTAGAATATACTCGTGTGATGCATGGGCTGATATCAAAACGATGCCTATGTTATATTTGAGTTTCTTAATTGAGTTGGTTGTGGGTGAGTTTAATAGCCCCATATTTAAATTTATTCCTAAAAATAAAAAAAACAACAAAATTTTAAAAGGGTTGGGAAATGATGTGAGGAGTCTGATGTAGACAATTGCATTTTAAAATATAATATAGTGTTATGGCTGTGCTTTGAATTCTTTGTTGCAATTTGCTTCATGAATCTGCTCTAAATTAAGTTGAGAAAAAACTTGAAGACAAAATTTCATAGTGGTTTGTGGTGGAAGTGGTTTATAGGTCCGATTTGAATACAAAGAGTTATGTATTTTGAGAGGTTTCTCTTTTGTACTTATGAGAGAAGTCGAGCGCCTTTGGGTGCATTTGGGGTTTAGGATTTTTGTGAGTGAGGTCGTGAGTACACAACTTTTGTATTCTTCTCATTTGCTAATTTCAGTGGATTTCTACTCCTCCCATTGACGTAGGCTACAAACTGAACCACGTACATCTGTGTGTTCTCTCTGTTCACTTCTTTTTATTTTTGTTTTTCTTTTATTGTTAGGTGCCATTTGAATATGTATTTCTAGGTTTTACACAATAAACTAGTATCAAAGCCCTATTTTTCATTTGACACTTGCAATCTTGTCAATGAAATTTGATATTGAGAAGTTTGATGGTAGCACCAGTTTTAGCATTTTGCAAGTTAAGGTATATGCCATTTTGGGATAAGATGGACTATACAAAGCTCTGTATGGGAAGTAGAAGAAACCTACAACTATGAGTGATGAAGAATGAGAGGAGTTGGATTTGAAAGCCCTAATCATAATTCAACTACTGCTATCAAATGAAGTTTTGTAGGAAGTTTCAAACCTACAACTATGGCTGAAGTTGGAGTCTCTATACATGTGAAAATCTCTTGCCAGTAAGCTCTACTTAAAGCAACGACTATTCATGCTTTGCATGGATGAAGGTACACCTAGAAAATATCATATTGATAAATTTAACTATATTATCATGGATTTGCAAAATATTGATGTTGAGGTTGAAGATGAAGACCCTTTTGTTACTTTGTTCCTCACCACCCTTACATAAGTTTTTCAGAGAACCTATCATCTATGGAAGAGATTCCATTACTATAGAGAATGTTAAATCATCATTACTTCCTAAGGAGGTGATTGATAAAGATTTGATTGCAAATATGGTGATAGTCAGGACTCTAGCTTATTTTCTAAACGGATATATAAGGATAAGGGCTAAAATAGTAAACTCAAGTCTAGATCAAAATCTAGACATAAGAACTTAACTTGTAACTATTGTATTGTCACAAGAAAGGACACATTAAGTTTGAATGCTATAAGTAGAAAAATAAAACTAGAAAAAGAAAAGAAAGACAAAAATAAAAAGAATAACTTTGTAGAGGCTAGTGTGGCAGAGGATGAAAATGTTAATGTTTTCTTAGTGACAAATGATGGAACTAGATCTAAGGATGAATGAATTCTAGATTCAAGTTGTTTCTACCATATGTGTCCCAACAGGGATTGGTTCTCCACCTATGAATTTGTTGATGGTGGAGTTGTACTGGTGGGTAATAATGCCTCTTGTAAAACTGCGGGGAAGGAAATAGTTTGAATCAAGATGCATGATAGTGTTGTGAGAATATTGACAAATGTATGACATGTACCAAACTTAAAGAAAAATCTCACATCTTTTGGCACTCTAGGTGCAAATGGGCGTAAGTATTCAACTGAATGTGGAGTTCTGAAAATTAGTAAGGGTGCTCTTGTTGTGATGAGAGGCATGAGGACAGGAAGTCTGCATGTGTTATAGGGTACTACTATCACAAGCTTAGTTGCGATTTTTACATCATCCTTATTTGATTCTAACACCACCGACCATGAGGCTAGGACATATGAGTGAAAGGAGACTGACTTTATTAAGTAGGAGAGGTATTCTTTGTGGCTAAAGTACAAGAAAGCTCGACTTATGTGAATATTGTATTTTCAGGAAGAAAACAAGAACTAGCTTCATTATAGTTGTTGATAGGACAAAGGGTACTTTGGATTATGTTCACTCAAATTTGTGGGGACCTTCACAAGTTTCACCAAAGGATGGTGTTTGAACTTCTTCATTTTGCTTGAGAATTATATAGGAATATAGGTGAAGTGGGTAAGAATAGATAATGGTTTAGAGTTTTGTGAAAATGAATTTAATGTACTCTACAAAAATGAAAGCATTGTAAAGCATCATACTATTGTCAAAAGTCAAAACACTACAACAAAATGAAGTTGTAGAATGTATGAACAAGACTCTACAAGAGAGAGCAAGGTACATTTTGTCAAAATACCATAGAAAAATGGAGTTGTAGAACATATGAACAAGACTCCATCTATTGCTATTGATTGTAACACTTTAGAAGAGGCATTATTTTGTAACCCTCCTGATTATTCAAATTTGAAAGTATTGGGTTATCCAACATATGCACATGGTAATGAAGGCATGTCTGAGCCTAAGGCCAAGAAGTGTATATTTCTTGGTTATGTTTTAAGTGTGAAGGGATACATGTTGTGGTGTCTTGATCCCAAATCACCAAAGTTCATTATTAGCAAAGATGTTACTTTTAATGAGTCTGCTATGCTTCATCCGAGGAAAGAGTCTTCCATTTCTTGTGATGCAGATAAAACACAAAGTTCAGTAAAGAAGGTGGTGGTTCAACTCTTATGCAACACAATTCTTCTTCCTCACCTCAGAAATATGACTATGTTGATTCGATTGCCTATGCATTTTCAGTTGCAGAGACTATTGATGTTGCTCAACCTAATACTTATGCAGAATCTATCTCATCTATTGATTCTACCAAGTGATTGACTATGCATGAAGAGATTGAATTCCTGATAAGAGCCAGACTTGGGAGTTAGTGAGATCACTTAAAAGGAAAGAATATTGTTGGATGCAAATGGGTTTCTAAAAAGAAAGAAGTACTCTATGTATAGAGGATGTTAGATATAAGGCATGATTAGTTGCTAAAGGCTATAGTCAGGTACAATGTGTTGATTTTAATGATGTTTTCACATCGGTTGTTAGACAGATTTATTCATATTTTTCTTGCTTTGGTTTCCCTGCATGATTTGAATTAGAACTATTTGATGTTAAAACCAAGGTTTTAAAAATTGACACGAAAACGAAACTGTTCTGGCCATCGGTTTTTGGGTCAGTGGTTCAACCATTCGGGTCAAACAGTTTGAACGATTTGAACATCTTACCCATTAGGTTGGAATATTAGGGTAAGATGCATACTATATAAGAGAAAATAAGGTTTGAGAGATTTGAGAAAACTGTCAGCCGAAAGAGTTTAGAAGAAGAAGAAGAAGGAGAAGAAGAAGAAGAAGAAGAGGATGAGGACTTGTAGGTTGCATCAGCGATGACGATGACAACTTATAGCGGCAACAGTGACAGCGACGACGACGATGATGGCGAACTATAGTGGCGGCGACGGTGACAAATTGGCAATGAAAGTAGATATGAGATTTCTCAGTCTCAAATCTCACTCTCTTACTGTTTCATACATCTCAGATCTCTGTCACCGCAAACCGTTGTTTGGGTCAAATGGATCAATGGTCAAACTGTCTAGGTCAAAGGTTCGTTGAGTAATTCAATGGTTTTTTTACCAAATACCGGGTTTAGGGTAAAACAGAATCGGTTGTCTGAACGGTTTCCGGTCCGAACGGTCCAATCGTCTGGGTCAACGATGATTCAAAAACATTGGTTAAAACTGCTTTCTTGCATGGAGAAATTGATCATGAACATATTTATATGCATCAACTTGAGAGTTTTGTTGTTGAAGAGAAGAAAAATCATCTTTTCTTGTTGAAGAAATCTTTGTATAGATTAAAATAATCTCCTAGACAATGGTAAAAGAGATTTTACTCTTTTATGGTGGCTCTTGGGTACTCTAGATGCAAGTATGACGGTTATATTTATTTCTGAAAACTTGTTAATGATTCTTTTGTTTACTTGTTGCTTTATGTTGATGATATGATCATTGCAATAAGATAAATATTTGAGATCAATAGGTTGAAAATATAGTTGAGTGGTGAGTTTGAAATGAAAGATTTGGATGCATCAAAGAAAATTCTTGGCTTGGAGATTTAGAGAAACCGAAAAGTAGGAAAGTTGTATTTGACACAATAGAAGTACGTTTAGAAGGTCCTAGAGCATTTTGGCATGAAAGATGGTAAACCAGTAGGTGTTCTTTTAGCCCACTTTAGACTTTTGGCTAATTTATCATTATAGACAGATGAAGAAGAAAGATATATATCACATGTCCATTATTCCAATGCAGTTGGTACTTGGTAGTATATTATGTATGCTATGGTTTACACATGACCTGACATTACACATGCAATTAGTGTATGAGCAGGTATATGTCTTGTCCCAACAAGACACATTGGTAGGCATTGTAGTGGATTCTCAAGTACTGATAAGGAACATTAGATGCTTGTTTGGAATTTGGGAGGGGCCTTGACAGTCTGATGGGTTATATTGATTTAGACTATGTAGGTGATCTTGACAGGAGGCCATTCATAGGTTATGTGTTTTCTATTGGTGGTTGTGTTGTTAGTTGGAAAGCTACTCGAGGCTGAGTATATGGTAGTGACTGAGGCAATTGAAGAAGTTATTTGGTTGAGAGGTTTGTTTGAACTCAGTTTAGGTCCAAAGGTAACTATTGTCTATTGCATGGTTTTAAAAGGTGACTAAGGCAAGGTGAGAGGCGCATGCCTCAAGGCGGCATGGCCAAATTTTGCTTGGCCTCGGTAGCCTAAGTCTCAGATCAAGGGGAATAAGCCTCAATTTTAGTGAGGCATAAGCCTTTGGCCTTTTGCCTCAATTTACATGAGGTAGGAACCTTAAGTTAAAAGGGTTTTGGGTGGGGAAAACTTGATTTCATTGTGGGCAATTTTGGAAAAAATTAAAAGAAAAAGTGAAAACCCAAAAAAATGTAGGTTTCCATCAACCAAAATTTCTATTCCCCCTTTTGAGTTCAACTGAATTCAAGATTTCAAGAAGACTTCTCACAATCAATTCTACTTCTCAGACCGAACTCATGATTCAACAATATTGGAGGGAGGAAGACAAATCAAATTGTGTGTACAGTGGTGCAGGTCCTCCACCTCCCCCTCCTCCTTCTTCTTCTTCCTAAATCATGCATACATAGTGCATACAAGTCCTCCTCCTCCTCTTCCTCCTCTTTCTTCTTCTTCTTCTTTTTTTTCTTGAATCATGCATACTATGTACAAGTTCTCCCATATGAATCCAGATTCAATATTAAAATGCATTTCAATATTTCCTAAATTGAAATGCATTCCAGAAATATATTGAATCTAGATCAATATTAATTTGTTATTTACTTATTTATTAATTTGTTACTTCAATGAACATGATAAGTGTTGTGATGAGTTGCTTGGATACATGTTGCATACAATGAACATGATATTGTTATTTATTAATTTGACTACAAATTTGTTATTCTCATTTGAATGTTTCCTTTCTCTTTTTTGTTGATTTATCCTTGGGTTATTTTTTATACAAATTTTGACATGTTCAACTTCATTTCATTAGGATATTTTTTAGATGATTTAGTCATTTATATTAGACTTACAATGTTCATTTTTTAACTACTTTGGCTCATTTTCCCCCTCAACCTAATTCTCTTTTGAAATTTAGAAGGAAAAAAATAATGATTTTCATAAACTGATTTACATCATTACATGTTCAAATGTTCAAATTTAATGACAAAGAATTCTATCATTTTATCATTTACATGTACAAATGTCCAAATCAGATTTCTTTTAATTCAGTACTTGCTAGTTGATGAAATGCTACGTAATTCTTTTCTTGGTGATAAGTTATAGCTTAACTTAATTATTATTAGTTTCTAATTTTTTACATAAAATCCTCTTATAATAGGGTTATATATAATTTATAAAAAAATGCCAAAAAGAAGTTGTCAAGGAGGAGAAGGAAATATAAAAGATTATGCATTTTTGTGGAAAGCAAGTTTCAAGGGTGTAAAAAGGATGAAAGCACATCTTGTAGGGACTCATGAAAATATAACCCCATGAAAAATGGCTCATCCTGAAGTTATTGAGGAAATTAAAGAATTTTTGAAGAACTTTAAAGAGCATCAAAAAAAGACTACAGAGGAAATGGAAGAGGTTCATCGAGTATGTGCTATTTCTAGAGAATCTATTGGTGAGATACGAACAAAATTTAATTATGCAAGGACATCAGGAAATGCATCTAGTGGTGGTGTAACATCGAATGGAGTATGGGGCCCTATGGTCCAATTTGTAGTTGCTGGTCAAAATGCAAGTGGCCAATTTGAGAAACAAACCACATTGAATGCTCAGTGGAAAAAGGAAGAAAGAAATAGTTTTTTTGAGAAATTGGGAGAATGATATATGAAAATGGTTTGCCATTTAATTTATGTAATTTTTCTTCATTCAAAACTGCATCTGAAGTTTCATGTGCATATGGAAGAGGATTAAAGCTTCCTACTATGCATGAAGGGCGCACTTGGATCTTAAATGAAGAAGTTCAAACAATCGATGAGAAGATGGCTGATTTTAAGATGTCAGGGAAGAACATGGATGTTCCATATTGTTTGATGGGTGGAAAGATACATTAGGACGAAGTCTAAAAAATTTTTTGGTTAACTGCCCTAAGGGTAGATGGTTCTTAAAGTCTATAGATGTATCAGATGCTGTAAAGGATGGAAAATTTTTGTTTAGGATTTTGGATGAAGTTGTAGAGGAAATTTGTGAGAAGAATGTTGTGTAAGTGATAACAGATAATGCATCTAATTATGTAAAAGCTGGTGAGATGTTGATGGGAAAAAGGAAGAAGTTGTATTGGACTCCATGTTCTGCCCACTATATAGACTTGATGTTGGAGGATATTTTTAAACCTCTAGTTCATGAGTCTGCTTTCAAAATTTAAAAAAGAGTACAAAATTTTTGTACAATCATGAATGGGTGTTGGCTTTGATGAGAAGTGTTCTAAAGAAAGATCTTATACGTCCAACTATGACTCATTTTTCTACTTCTTTTTTTACACTATAGAGTTTGATGGGTTCAATGAGGACTTTAGAAAGTATGTTTACATCAAATAAGTGGGAACAAAGTTCTTATGCAAAAAAACTTGAAGGAAAAGAAGTTAAGGAAATTGTTTTGACACATAAACATTTTTGGATATCTATATCTTATGCTATCAAAACCATTGAATCATTGGTGGTTGTGTTAAGAAAGGTGGATTCTGATAAAGAGCCAACAATGGGATTCATGTATGATGCAATGGATAAAGCTAAGACTGAAATTGCAAAAAATGTGAATTAGGATGAGGCAAAATACAAATAGATTTAGGATATTATAGATAAAAGGTGGGAATTTCAGCTTCAACAATACTTGCATGCATGTGCTTATTACTTGAACCCACAAATGCGGTATGGATCAAATTTCTCCTAACATCCATCAATAAAAAGAGATTACTATAATGTTTTAGATAGGATGTTTCCAGATAGGCAAAAACAAGAGAAAAAAATAGAGGTGCAACTTAATGATTTTCGACTCAAAAAGGGGTATTTTGGAAGAACATTGGCTCAATCTATATTATTTAAAATGAGTCCTAGTAAGTTAAATTTTGAATTTTAAAATTTGAATATTATTCAATGTTATATGATTTCTTGCATTAATTTCTTTTGTGTTGTTTTATATTTGGTCTTTGTAATAGTTGAATGGTGGCTAGTGTATGGTGAAGTTACTCCACGATTGAAGAAATTTGCAGTAAGAATATTAAGTCTTACTTGAGATGTCTAATATGAGGTGTCTCGAACCAAGATCGCATTTAGATAATCTTGCCAATTGGTGAAATCAAGGTGCAAGGACGAAGACACGCACTAAGATCTGAAATCAAGAAAGAAGATCAGAGCACTGAGGAGTTATTCCCCTATTAGACACTCCGACACTCAAGTCAATGAAACGAAGGGTATAAGGTTAGACTGAGTAGGTAAGAACAGTGCTGGTCTGAGCAAAAGAGGCAAAGTAAAAGACTAAGGATCCAAAAGTCCCTTACCTTGAGCGGAGTTGTCTTCTGTGGTTGTTGAGATGAGGTTGCCCGCCGAGGTCTTCGGGTTGAGTTTTCTTCCCCGGTCGAGTTGCCTTTGTTGTCCGTACAGGACTCTCCTTTGGTCACACTTATCTGTTCTACATTGTGCCAACATGGCTGGCGAGATAAGATGACCCGCAGAGGCTGCCACGTAGTGTCTGAAGCTAGCTCAGACATAACCCAAACCGCATTCCACCCGTTTCGAAGTCGAGGAGTGTAGTGCTCGACTGTAGTTTGGTGTGGAAGAGCTTTGCGGTCCTCGATTGAGGAACTTTGAATTTAGTTGATTTTGCTTTTCCGAGTTGAGCAGCCCAGGATGAAACTAGTTTGCTGGGTGAATTGGCAAGTTCGATGTTTGTCCATTTCTAAGACGTGTTGGTAGGTATGTCATTTCATCTCCCAGAGGTTACGCGTGTACAGAGAGCAGAGGCGTCATTTCATCTTCCTGAGGTGTTAGAGTGCGGCGTTGAATCGACATCATTGAGCTGACTTGATCTAGGCCATTAGTTGGCTTCCTAAAGAGGAGTGAAGAACTATTTCACTTTGTCATTTACGAAGAGTCTACTCCTTGGAGTTCAGCGAGAAGTAGTCCTCAGCTGGTGCTTTAGTTTTCCATGGTGTAGTCTTCATTTCGTTTGGTAAGATGTCCTCCTCTTCCTCATCTTCTGGTTCTTTTTGCTCGCCTTCCTCTTTCAGTTCTTCGGGAAGTGAGTCCAAGCAGGGGTCTCTTGTCGAGGTTACCGCGCTCATGGTCCATGAGGCCGATGGCCAAGGGCTGAGGTCGATAGGTTCGAGGGTAAGGTTGAGGCGGTGGAGGAGGTCATAGTTTGGGGGACTGAGGTCGATGAAGTCAAGGTGGAAATCATGTCAGAGGAAGGGCCCAACGCCCTTACGTGGCTCAACAACTGCTTTGCATCTGTCCCTTGTTGCTTGACTCTAGGGGATCTGGCTTGAATTAGGGCCCTATACTACATCTCTGAGGAGTATGAACTAAGGTGTTCAAATGCCAGTGAACAGGCCACCTCAGCTAAGCCAGTTGGACTTTGTGTCTATGAGCACAGCCTGATGGTTGGGCTGAGGTTCCCATTGAGCGAAGGTATAGCTGCAATATTGAGATGGTACCGCGTCCAACCTACCTAGTTGATGCTCAACTCCTTTAGATACTTGGTTGGTCTTCTTTTCTACTGTTCGGTCCATGACCTCGACATCACCCTGCTGATGTTTGCCCACTTCCTGCATTTGAAGAAATACCAGCATGGGCTACTATTACTTCTTGGCTCGATAGCATAACAAAGTGCTTGTTGGGGCTCATTCTTTTGTGAAGTATTGGAAGGAGAGATTCTTCTTCGTGCATTGCCTGGGAGGTTGGCCATTTCCTCTTGAGCTTCTTATACCGAGGACCAAAGTGAAAGCGTCGACCGAGGTCGAGCTTTCTAGAGAGGAGTTGGCGTCTATAAGGCAGATAGAAAGGATAGATGTGGAGTACACATCATTCTTGATATTGGTCCATGCTGGGCTGATGAGTGGCACAACCGAGCACTACCGGTCTAGTTTGTGTGTCATGCTATGGTCATTGAACAACAGGGGTGGTTGGTGGAGCGTACTCCTCGGAAAGGAAAGAGGCCAAGGATTCTGGAGGAGGTCATGTTTGTCGATCCTGAAGAGTCCGCAACCCAAATTGATCATCCATTTCCATCGATGGGGAGCATGTCGGAGCGTACCACGACAGAGAGCTTGGCTGGGCTGTACATGCCGTAGTGAACCATTCGGCTAGAGGACACCCTTGAGATGGAGGGGGTGCCTGAGCCACTTGCCCAGGGTCTAATCCTCCCTGTCATTAGGCAGGAAGTCAGTAGTTCGACCAACGGCTCTTTGGAGAGCGTGGCTATGCACCAAGCTGAGGTGGTGAGTTTTGCTTCTCCCTCTTTTTTTGTTGTTCACTGTTCTTCTTTCCTTGTACTAATGGTTGGTTATTTTGTAGTCTATTTGCTCAGTTGTTGGCCTCATCGACCGCCTCCGTGCACTACGATGCCTTTGCGAGGCATGGGAAGTGGAGTACGAGCAGTTGAAGGCTGGACATGTCGAGATGGAGGCTGAGCTATCCGAGCTGAAATGCGGTGTCAAAGAAAGGGATGTCACCATTCGCAAACTGAAGAGCCATTCCCATGACCTGAAGGAGACATGGGACGCACTAAGGAAGAAGCTTGGGGACATCAAAGCGAGGGTCACTCAAGCAGAGGAAGAGGGGGTCTCTAGGTATAAGGCTTTGGAGGCCTATCAGAACGATCTGGATGAGTTGTCCACCAAGTCCTAGAAGTAGGGGTTTGCTCTCTACCAGAGGTGGTTGAGGTTGTTTAGGGGTTCAGCCCGTTTAACCCCCTTATGCCTGATGGAGAAGATGCTGCCACCGAGGTCCAGGAGCAAGCTTAGGACCCACTGTCAACAATTGAAGTGTCCTACCTTTTCTTCTTGTTTTTGTTGTGATGTACGCGACTTGGTATGCCGAGCTTTGAACTTATGTAATTACTCTTGTTAATTAATGGAAAAGCAATTTTTTTTCCAAGAAACCTTTTCTGTATCCTTCCTTTCTTTCATTACTATGCCTTTTGTTGATTGCGGGTCCCGGTCTATCATCGACCGAGGTCGTGGGCTCCACGTCTTTGGCTTTGCATTGGCCAAGGTGCTTCCAAGCTCTCATGCCTTAGGGAGACTCAGAGGTGCCTAGTCTCAGGAAGCCTTATGCTCTAGTCGGGCTAGTCATGTTCTTCGGCTATTCTCTACTCTAATAGTTCGTTTGGTGGATGTGCGGAGTTCGATGACCGTCCTCTTGCCATTCAGGGTAGGGATGTCGTTCCCTCATGGGCCTCGACTATATTAGATCGACTAGGTCTGCTAGTCGTGCTAGTTTAGCTCAGCGGTGCCGTTGAGTGAAGGTGTGTGTAGTGATGTGTACTGTGCTCGGTCGCTTCGGCCATTAGAGTTCAGTTAGGCGAGTGTGTGATGTGCTCGTCAGCTGTGTGCAAAAATGTATGACTTTATTTCTTGAATAATGTAGAAGTGGTGCTGCCCGTGGCTACTACTGGTAATACATTCTTAGGTTTTCAATGTTCCAGCTCCTTGGCACCAGCTTCTCGTTGAGGTCTTCTAGCTTATAGGAGTTCAAGCTAAGGACTCTGGTTACTCTATACGGACCATCCCAATTTAGTTCGAGCTTCCCTTCTCCTAGCACTGGAACTATGACTTTGTGGAGGATGAGGTCACTTGTCTTGAACTCCCTTCTCCGGACTTTAGAGTCATAGTACTTGGCCAATTTGCCATCCTAAGGTGTGATCGGTCGTGGGTTTCTTCCACTAGGTCAAGCTCTGCATGAAGATCGTCACTATTTTGGTCATCATTGTAGAGCTCGGTCCGGAGAGTAGGAGAATCAATCTATACGGGGATCATTGCTTTGGTTCTGTACGCTAGGTTGAAGGGGGTCTCTTTGGTGGTTGTCCGTGGTGTGGTCCTGTAAGCCTAAAGGATGCTCGGCAGTTCCTTGACCCACCTATCCTTGGCCTTGTCAAGTCTGGTCTTTAGGTTGTGGAGAAGGGTTCGGTTGGTCACTTCAGTGTGAGCATTGCTCTGTGGTCAGTGAACATCCATGGTCTGGTGGTCTATCTTCCGCTCTACACAGAAAGCTTCGAACTTCCAATCAGTGAATTGGTAGTCATTGTCGATGATGAGGACCCAAGGGATGCCGAAACAATAAATAATGTTCTGCCATAAGAAGCTCCAGGCATTCTATGCAGTGATGCTTGCCAAGGGCTCGGCCTCCACCCATTTAGTGAAATAGTCAACCGCAATGGGGAGGAACTTCTTTCGCATGACCGCGGTGGGAAAGGCCCCGAGGATGTTCATCCCCCATTGGGCGAAGGGCCATGGGCTGGTGATGGGTGTTGAGGGAGCTGCTGGTTGGTGGTGAAGGTTCGAATGTCTCTGACAGCAATCGCACTTCCTGACGAGCTGAGATGCATTCGACTTCATGGTGGGCCAAAATTATCCTTGCCAAAGTGCTTTATAAGCCAAGGTTCGAGTGTCGGGGTGGTCCCTGCAGATACCCTCATGTATCTCCCCGAGGACGTAGTCGGCCTCAGTTAGGGGTAGACACCTTAGGTAGGGGAGAGTGTACGATTGGCAGTAGAGCTATCCTTGGACAAGGCAGTACCGGGCTAACCTGTGGGTAACCCTCTTCGCTCTGGTTCAATCAGTTGGGAGAGTACCATCTTGTAGGTACTGAATAATAGGGTCCATCCACGATGGCTCTTGCTGAACAAGGAGGATCAGTGGGCTGTCTCTTAGATGTTGGGTTGTGCTAGGACATCCATTCTGACAGTTGTGTTGAGGTCCGTGTGGTGTGAACTGGTGAGCTTTGAGAGTGCATCGGCTCGTATGTTCTTGGCTCTGGGGATTTGCTTTTATGGTGAAGTGTTCAAGACATTGAATGGGTCCTTGCACTTTCTGCAGGTAGCTCGCCATAGTTGGCACCCTTGCTTCGTCCTGAGTGCGTTCTCTAGGACGGTGTTGTCCAGACCGAGGAGACTGAATTTGGCCCCTCTACCTTGCTGGTTGGATGCGCTATCCACATAAAGAGTCCAGTCTGGTGGAACCTCGGTTGGATCCTGTATTGAGAAGGTGCATACGGCGAGGAAGTCAGCTAGGGCTTGGGCTTTGATGACGGTCTAAGGTGCAGAGTCGATGTCGAACTCGCTTAGTTCCACACTCCATTTGACGAGGTGGCCAGATGCCTCTGACCTCTATAGGACTTGCTTGATAGGTTGGTCGGTGAGCACTCAGGCACTTTGGTTATGGAAGTATGGTTTGAGCTTTCTCACCACGGTGACTAGGGCCAGGGCGACCTTCTCTAGGTTTGAGTACCATGTCTTTGCACCTATAAGGATCTTGCTAGTGTAGTAATCGACCTCTGTGTCTGACATTCCTCCTTTACCAAGACCGAGCTGACCACTTCATCTCCAGTCGATAGGTAGAACATGAGTAAATCTCCTAGGCGCAGCTTTGTGAGCAACGGTGGCAAACTCAGGTACTTTTACATTTCCTGAAAGGACCACTCACATTCCTTAGTCCACTAGAAGTCTTTTACCTTTTTTAGCGCTTTGAAGAAGGGAAAGCACCGGTCCGCAGACTTCGACATGAATCTGCTGATCTTGACTATCTGTCTGGTGAAACACTACACTTTTTTGTAAGTTCGTGGCGACTGCATATCGAGGATGGCTTGAATCTTCTTTGGGTTAGCTTCAATCCCTCTCTACGTGACCATGAACCCAAGGAATTTGCTGGAGCCAACATTGGAAGCGCATATCATCGGGTTCAACTTCATTTGATACTTCCTAAGGGTGTCGAAAACTTCCTTAAGCTTGGCCAACTATTGCTAAGCTTTCTTACTCTTCACCAGCATATCATCCATGTAAGCCTCCACATTTCGGCCAAGCTGATCCTTGAATATCTGAGATTCACCAACTGTTGGTGGGTAGCACCTGCTTTACTGAAGGGCATTACCTTGTAGCAGAATAATCCTTGGTCGGTGATGAATGCTGTTTTGTCCTGGTCATTTGGGTGTATCTAGATTTGGTTATAGCCTGAGAATGCGTCCATGAAGCTCAGGAGTTCGTGCCTACCGTTGCATCAATGAGCTGGCCGATCCTAGGTAGGGGGGAGCTATCTTTAGGACATGCCCTATTTAGGTTGGTGAAATCTACACAAATCCTCCACTTTCCATTGGCCTTTTGACCATCACCACGTTTTCCATCTAGTCTAGGTAGGTTACTTCTCAGATGAAGTCGGCACCGAGCAATTTCTGGACTTCTTCATTGATCACCTACCTCCATTTTGAGGGAAAGCTCTTCTTCTATTTGATGGGTCAGTAGAGTGGGTCGGCATTTAGGCGGTGGGTGATGACTTTGGGGTTAGTCCCTGGCATATCTGTTGCCGACCAGGCAAACACGTTTGCATTGTCCTTCAGTAGCTGCACTATGTCAGCCCGAAGATAGTCTTTCAGCAGGGATCCAACATGGACCATCTTCTTGGGGTATTCATTAGAGAGAGGTACTTGGACGAGGTCTTCCACGGGCTGGCCGTGCTATGTCCACAGTTCGTCTCTTAAGTCCATGTTTTATGTGCTAAACATCTCAACGGTGTGGGGCCTTCCTTGGCAGGCTATCAGGTAGCATTGCCTTGCAGTCCTTTGGTTCCCACGATCCATGCCCATTCCGTATGGGGTCAAGAAATTTATAGCCAAGTGGTACATGGAAACCGAAGCCCGCAAAGCATTCAAGGTTGGCCAACCGAGGATGACGTTTTAGGGAGCAAGAGGACTCATATGACATTGAAGTTGAGCATTGTTGTGGTGGTGCTGTTGCCATCCCCTATCAGTAATGATAGGGAGTGTTGATTGAGTCCCCAAAGAAGCCCACCAAAGGAGTGTTGACTAGAGTGAGACGGTCCCTACTGATGCCGAGTTGTTCAAAGGCTTCTTTAAAGAGGATATCAACTGATCTCCCTATGTCTACCAAGATGCGTTGGACTTCAAAGTTAGCCACTTTGTCAGTTATCACACGGGTGTCATCATGTGGAGTCTGGACCCCCCTAAGATCGTCTTCGGTGAAGGTGATCAGATCATCTTGCCATCGTCTTTTCTATTCTCTATCTTCGACTTGATGTAACCGTGCATATGCCTTGTGGGCTGAGTTGCTCTCCCCCCCAAAAGCCATTTTGCCTGAGATGACCGCAATGACTCTTGCTGGGGGAGCTTGGGCCGGTGGTGCATCGGGCTGACATGCTTCCTCTTTTGGCTTATGCTCCTTGATGTCTACGAACCCATCGATGTATCCACACCAGACAAGGTCCTCCAAGTGGTGGCAGGTCGCAACAACTCTCTGTCTCGTGGTCGTGGTATCGATGAAAGTCATAATATTTCTCTTGACTTCTTTTGTTGTTTTGGGACTTCATCTTCTTAGGCTATCTAACGAAGTTGCAGTCGCAGATCTGCATCAGTATCTCGAATCGAGGTGCATTCAGGGGAGTGAAGTTCCTATACGTTGGAGGTGGGGTCCTTGGTCTTTGGTCAGATTGTCGTCCTTGTCTTTTGCTTTCTCGGTCTGGCCTACACTCACCGTGGTCCCTTTTCTTCCGCTCTTGTTGCTCTTCCTCGCTCATTTGTAGTGCTTGGGCTTCCTTAGCATTCTTGTACTTTTGCACATGCTTTATGAGTATCATCAGGTTGGGAGGAGGGTTCTTCTGTAACGAGAAGCTGAATGTAGAAGAGTGTAGGCCGTTCATGATGGCTGTCTATGAACTGCTCCAAGAATTGGGTCTCCAGTTGTTCCCAAGAAGATATGGACCGTAGAGGAAGGGAGGCATACTCGGTCCTGGCAACCCTGTGGAGGGTGGCGACGAAGACCTTGCACATCAATTCTTCAGATAAGGCGTGCAACATTGATGAGACTAAAAAGTACCCTATTTTTATCCCCAAATATTCAATCTTTTTTCATTAATTTAGCACTTAATTGGACTCATTACTCTTATATTTCGATTCAGGGCAAGCAAGAAGGCAATTGGAAGAAAACAAGGCAAATCAGATGATTTTGCATAGTTTTGGCACCATTCAGTAATCTGGGCATAACTCTCAATTCTGGACTCCGATTTGGATAAATCAAGAGGAATCAGAAAGATTAAAGAAAGGCCCACAACTTTTATGTTTTGGGTTTTGATGGATTCAGTCCGCATCAAAGAAGAAACCGGGCCCAAAGTCGGAGCAAGTTCATAGCAAAACCCATTTCACAGCTGAAGCCCAATTCGCAGAAGAGCCTTGTAGCCGCCCAAGATATTAAAGCAACCCAACTCAAATTCAAGAGCCTAGAGTCCTAATTTCGAATGTAACCTCCAGAAAGAGAGTCTTATTAGATTTAAATTTTTGAATGTAATCCTATAAAGATAAGAAGCTTGGATTAGATCACTAGATAAGAGATAGGATAGGATTAGTTCAAAACAGATCAGGACTTTCTAACTTGAGGTTAATCTCCTAGAAAGAGTTGGAGAGAGCCCCTCCTCCTAAAGCTATATAAAAGGGGGGGGGGGCAGCTCTAGGCATCATCTAGCAACCAAGCATCAAGCAACTCAAGCTACCAAGAAGATTAGTTTGGCCTACTGAGAAGCAAAGCCTGGAGGGTTCGAAAATCATGAGCACCTAAGCCTTTTATTTTCTGGTTTAAGGGGGAGGTTCGATTGTGTCATCGTGAGGTTCTGTATTTAACTCATGTTCTTGCTTTTTAATTCAAGTATTTGTTGGTTCTTGTGCATATTCTTAATGGATGTTAATGTTAATTAGTCTGACAAATTAATATGGAACGCTATCGTACCTAGTCGACTAGTGATAAGTGTTGACCGAATGCTGGGTTGGGTCAGTTGATTTAGGAAAACACAAGGTTTATTATGTCTATCCTAATAAATCTAAGGTTAAATGCTTGAATTGCAAGACTGCCGAAGCCTACCTATGATCGATGGCCAATTGACTAACCCGAACCCTTGAATCAGAATTCGGTAAGATTGAATACATCTTGTTAGTTGAATTTGCTATTGCTTTCTTGTTCTTTTAGAAATTTTAATTATTTAATTTTCCCACTCTATTATATTGCACATTCGGCTAAGAAATTATTCCTTAGCTCCCTGTGGGATTTGACCTAGTACCACTATTACTACAAAAAATTTATTATGGGACTAGCATTAATTTTGAGGGCTTCGACAACCCGTTAAACATCATCACGGCCTTGAACCCTTCGACATGGTCGTTGGGGTCTAAGGCTTTGTCGTACTTCTTGAACTGTGGAGGTTGCCAACCAGCTGGCTATGGTGTTCTATGGGCCAGTTTATTGGAGGAGCCACACTTCTGTCTGCTTAGCTAGGTTCCAATTCGGCCAAACGTTCTATTAGTTCCCTGATTTCGGCTAGGACTGCACCTACGAACCTTTCTCCCCTTGGTATTGCAGGCTGATCTTGGGCTGAGCTGGACTCGTCTATTGAGATCGATAGTTGTGGTGGATGCTGGTTGAGTCGTTCTTTTGCCGAAATCTGGGTGGAACGGTGTGACTTTCTATAAACATCATGTGTGTGAGACAAGACTAGAGAGCTTGGCTTTCTTGGTGATTGTTGTCTTTCTTGGTCGGGCCGAATCCTCTACCTCTCTCGGTGGCACTTTTTGGGGTCCTCAGTGTGAGGATTAGTCATAGTAAGTGCCTGCATGGTGGGGCAAATGGTTTGGGGGGCTTGGGCTAGCTGTCCCAACATCTCCATCATCCCAAGAATTCGGTCAATCTTCTCTTGCATCGCTTGAAACTGCATAGGTCAGATGTGTTTCTTGGCATGGTGGAGAGTTGCAGTGAGTACGAGATCCCCAAGATGGGGATTGGGCTCCAGAGCAGTCAGATGTGTTTCTTGGTATGGTTTTCTTGATTACACGAAAAGGGGTTTGGGAAATGGCTTTTTGTGCTTTCCTACAGATGATGCCAATCTGATGCTGTCTGATCCAAGGTGTCTCAAACCAAGATCGCAGTTAGATAATCTATCAATTGGTGAATGATTGAAAGTTCTTATTAAATCATCTTTTAAGTTAAATAGGAATTATGAAATAAAGAATAATTCTAAATCTTAATTTCTTCTTCTTTATAAGAATTTGCAATTTTGAACTTCAAGTATTCACATTTTGTAATTTCTTTATGGGATTGCATCACATGTTTTCTCTAAGAGCTAAGGTACGTTCATTTGATCCCATCTTCTTTTTTATTTAACTTTTCTTCTATAGTTTAAACTTTAAAGATTGTATTGTAAAAACAAATTTTGTATAATAGTTAACTAGTTAATAGTGAGTTACTACTTACGGGTTAGCTTAGACTTCATACAAGTAATCTTGAAAATATTTGAACAATCAACAATTGTTGAACCATACATTAAGTCACAAATAATTATATTTAATCTTAACTATTTATTTTTTCATAATTTTTAAGTTATTAATTTGAGGCTTATGCTTCAAACCGCCTTGAGGCTTACACCTCGCCTCTTCATCACTCAACCACCTTATCTCCACCTTAAGCCTTTTAAAACATTGGTATATTGTTATAGTCAGAGTGCTATTCATTTGACCAAAGATCAAATGTATCACGAAATGACAAAACAAATTGATGTGAGGTATCATTTTGTTTGCATTGTTGTTGAATAAGGAGATATCATTGTCAAGAAGATGGGTATTGCAGATAACCTAACTGATATGTTAACAAAGCCTCTTCCTATGGATAAATTCAAGTTGCTTGGACTTGTAGCATTTGAGTTTTCCCATTGGGGCTTTGTTGGAGAAGATAGAGAAAGATTGCAATTTTGTGATTTTTGAGAAATTCAAACCAAGGTGGAGATTTGTTATGATCGTGACTTGAATTATTTGTTGTGACTCTCTATGAATCTACTCCGAATTAAGTTGAGAAAAAACCTAAAGACAAAATTTTATAGTGGTTTGTGGTGAAAGTTGTTTATGGATCCAACTCGAATATGAAGAGTTGTGTATCTTAGGGGCATGAGAGAAGTTAAACAACTTTGGTTGAATTTAGGGTTTAAGGTTTTTTGTGAGTGAAGTTGTGGGTGCATAGCTTTGTATTCTTCTCCATGGCTAATTTCACAATGGATTTCTACTCCTCTACCCGTAGACATAACTTACAAGCTGACCCATGTAAATCTGTGTATTCTCTCTATTTACATCTCTTTATCTATGTTTTTCTTTTGTTTCTGGGTGCCATTCGAATTTGTATTTCTGGGTTTTACGCAACATATAGATATCCCTTCTATGTGGCAAATATGTGGTCACAAAATGGAAAGATTAGGATTGGGTTTTGCTTTTGGAACAGTGGGCCCCAAGTGAGTGGCACAAACAATAGGCTATTAGCTCATTTTGCTCATTGCATACCTTGATTAACCACCAAATTGTACATACGACTTTCATCGAGCATGGCTTTCGATAGAAGCTATACATACAGCTTTCATCAAACATGACTTTCAATAGAATTCTATATACATATATAAGATGGGGAATAAAATTATATTTACTCACTTTAAATTAAATGTTTGTTTCCTTGATTCTTCTATTGTGTAAGTATGATTGGTTGGATTATCCCACTTTTCTATTATAAATTTATTTATGCAACTTTCTTTATTGTCTCTACATTAGGAAATTTTGGTTAATTTATTTTCTTTGAAATGAAAAATTAATCACATTTATTTTGTATCCTTTGCTCAATGAGAAAATGGGTCGGATTCGACAGGATCAATCCTATAGGACTAATGATGGAAGGCAATAAAAAGAAAAGAGAGAAAAAATGTTGTAGAAGAACATGGATTCCAAATGAACAATGGATTCTATTTTGCTTAGCGCCTAAATTGACACCTGATTTGGATTGAACCAAATATTTGTTTGGATATTGTTCTCTTGTTTCCTTGAATTCCTAGACTTGAACACCAAAACAATTGATTGCTTGCCTTGACAATTTTATTTTAATGACAACACCATAACTTTGTCCTTATATGTGCACCTAATAATATGGGAGTTCACTAACCTTAAGGCTACGCTTATTTGCAATGTAAAATCCGGTTCGGTGTAGTTTTGCACTCAAGGTCAAACCAAGAACAATTATTAATGTAAATGACTATTTAAAAATACTTTTACATCGAGAATCAATGTGAAAATTACATAAAAAAATTGATGTAAAAATCCATCGAGCTCTCCATTGGTGTAAAAGTAACGTCTCTCTTCCTCTTTTGAAAAACTGCTCCGTCATCATCGATGTTTCAATATTTGTCGGCACCCTCCTATTTCTGTCATGGTTTCAAACTCTATGCGACCCCCTTCTTCTCTTTTCCACTCTCTCTCTCTCTCTCTCTTGGGTAGAAGTAAAGGCGAACAAATTTTCGTCCAGATGCAATAGGGAAGCTATAGGTAAATTCAAAACGAAATACTCTTGTAGTCATGTAAGGGACATCAGGGATGGAGGGGTTTTGGGTAGCAGCTGTAGACGTCAATGTGTTGTCAACTATAAGTGCGGACTTGGATCCAACATCACTAGTCCACTTTTGGTCATCAGCATCTGTTGATTATTGGGCGACACCATAGTTGAGGAGGATTTTATCTATTGGGATGTATGTATCGGCCGCAGAGATCAAAGCAACAAAACCCCACTCTTCAATGGGAAAAGGGGACGATTTCACTGAAACCCCACTCTTGAATGGGAAAAACCACTGAAACCCGCTCTTCGATCAGGTGGAAATGGGAAAAACCCGATCTAAACAAAGAAAAACTCACTCAATGGTTTTCAAAGAGCTGGTAAATATGGTAAATAGAAGAGAAGAAGATTTCATTGAAACCCGCTTGGTTTTACACCGTTGGTTCACTCCAAACGCATATAAAAGATAAGCTAATGATTTAACACATTTCTGCCAAACGGACAAGAGTGTAAAACATGCATTCGACCCGTTCACTTTTTTACACTGACATATTTGACCATTCTTTACTTCCATCGATGGAGTTTTGTAATTACACCACTTCTAAACGCAGCCTAATATGATAAACTCAAGTCTTAGAAGTAAGAACTTTTGAGCAAAAAGGCCTAACTTGGCCCGAAATGTAGTTATGACCTCAAACGGACCTAACTTAGCCCGAAATGCACCTCTACTCAAGTATAGGATATTATATACAAGCTAGGGCTGCAACTTAGATAGGTCTAATCCGACCTTGACCTGAAAAATTGCACTTCAACTTAACTTAGATTAGGCTTGGGTTAGGACCTTATAGGTACTTGACATTGACATAAGCCTGACCCAATTAAATTATAGCCTATCTAACATTCTATGATATTTTTATCTCATGTATATGCATACTTAGTATTTATGCTATATGTATAATGTATATAAGGCTATTATCCAAATATTGGTTCCAACTATTTGGGGTCTTGGGAGAGGTAATGGACCTAACTCTTGTTTTGTTTTTTGTGTTTTATTTTTATTTATTGCAAGGTGGCCAACTTTAGACTTGAACTTGATTTCTCATGTTTGTAAGCCCAAAATTTTACTATTACGTCAAATAATGGACTGTCTTACTATCACGAGGCTCTATGCAATGTTTGAATGTATCGAGTAAATCAACGAAACAAAGCAACACGCAAGAAAAGGCAGTAATGATGATACATGAATTATTAAAGAGGCATCTTTGTATTGCATTAATGTGTTAAGTAAGACATACAATTGATTTGTCATGGGGCTCCATGCTTAACCTTTACACCTAGGATATGTTAGGTTTTTGGGAATATGGGGTCGTGAATTAGAATCAAAATGATCCATTCTAATTCCATTTGTTTGGTTAGGCAGAATTGGAATTTCATTCCATTCCTGCTGGTGTGGCATTCCCCTGTTTGACGGAATGGCCATTCCCTCCCCTATCCTTAGGAATGAAATCCTATTCCATCTTTTTCTACTTCCAATTTTGACTCCTATCAAAACCAAACAAACTATGTGAATAGACTATTCTAATTTTGACTCCAATTTCAATTCCGATTGCAGAACAAATGGGCCCTCAGTTTTCTTCTGACTACCTATTGATGAGTCAAACTAATAATTACAATAATGCCATCGGCTTACCCTCACATTCAGAATGCATACAATGTCTCACCTAAGACATGCAAGATGACACTCAAATGGCATGCTGATGGTGTTGTTGATTAAGTCGATCTTGATATTTTCCCCTACTCGGTATGATCTATGATATTAGGGATCCGTTTTATCTCAACTATTGGTTTCGTTGGCGAGGGAGAACGATTGTTCAACTACTCCATGAATGTTTGCTTTGCCAAGGTCTAGGCATGTGCTTAGGTTAGGGGGGTTATGTTGAAGGTTCTAAATGGTTTAGGGTATTTCATGGCTAAACCTTGGGTTATGCCCTTGGCTAGTTGTTTCAAGGTATGACATTGGAAGTTCTAGTTTGTTTACATGCTAAGGTAAGGACAGATTTGGAACAAATGGAGATTTTGGATTGTTCAGGTGTTGGTTCTCATAAAATTTTCCCTAAGTATGGCTCCACACAAGGCTACTATGATGGTTGGGTCATGGCAATGTATGGAAGTGGTACCTAATTGTTTTAGGTTGCACCCGCTCACTCAAATTGGCATGGTAGTAGGTATGATTGTTATTGGAAATGCCCTTGGGTCTTCGTCAAGTTTCATCACTTGATGCTTATCGTGCTGCAATAAGTGCATGAACAGCTTGGGCGGAGATCGCTTCCTCTTGATGGTATCCCAATCTATCCTTGGTGTGATGGTTGAAATTATAGGAGTGGAAGCCTTCTTTGTTGCTATCATGGTGTTGGCTCTAGGTTTGTCTTCTCCTAAGTACAGTTGTAGGGTTAAAACTTGCTTTCCATGCACCCTCGCTATAGTTGTTGATAAGATCATGCAGGGGGAATGCTTGTACACAACGAGTAAATTGTCAATGTGTGGCATGAGGGTTGCTTTTGCCTACATTAGGAATGCCATTCTCAAGACAATCTAAAAATCATCAAAGGGTACTATAGGTTGGTTGTAGGGTTAAAACTTGCTTTCCATGTACCCTCACTATAATTGTTAATAAGATCGTACAAAGGGAATTCTTGTACAAGATGAGTAAATTGTCAATGTGGGGCATGAGGGTTTCTTTTACCTACGTTAGGAATTCCATTTTCAAGACAAGGCATGAGGGTTTCTTTTACCTACGTTAGGAATTCCATTTTCAAGACAACCTAAAAATCATCGACTATAGATAGGTTGATGAGGGCCCAACCTGGAGTTTTACACCATGGGCCATGCCTTCTACCACCTTGGCACCAGAGTTAATAGCTTTGAGCGACCCTAATTGTATGGAGGAGTCCAAGTCAAGTTGCCTTGCCTTAGCGAGCAAAATTAAATTATGAGTTGTTCCTATGTCTACTAGGACTCAAGTTGGCTTTTCACCAAGGGTAATCTCTACATATTTCATCCCTTTTTGGCTTTGTTAGGCTGTTTAAGTGTGGCCACCATCTTGACCATGGCATCAAGAAGTTATAATGCACTTACCCTTGGTGCTTGTTTGGGTCTCTCCTCATCACTTTGTACATCATTACTACGCTTGGCAATGAGGGTATTTTAACTTTCTTCCTTGTAGGGCAATCCAGTCATCTCATTATAAATAAAACAAGGCTATCAAGGTGTATTGGGTCTCCTGTACTTGTAATTGTTGTGATTTTGATCTCCTTGTGGTTTCTTCCCTTTTTGAAATTAGCCTGGCTTGTTGTGGTAGTGTTGCTTCTCTTGTAAGGAGATTGGTTACCTATCTCCCATAATCAAATTTGAGGAATGCCAGCTTAAAGGCTTGGTTGCTTCATCATTTGATAGTCAAATATCGGTGAATTGTTTAGCCATGACCATGGTTGTAGCAATATCTTGAACACTTTATCATTAAAGTTCTAATTGTACCCACAATTGTAGTACATTAATGAAATTAAAGAGTAGATATTTTTTTTGAAATGCCAATGATATCAATCATTAGGGATAATAACCCCTTGACATGTTTATGGAGCAAGCCCTTGTGTAAGAATCCCTTCAGCTTTCTATGAGACAAGTATTTATTTATTTTTTGTTAGAATTGTTGGACAGTTTTTGTATACCCTTAACTTCAATCAATTCTGATGTACTCCTGGTATTTAATGTAAATAAATGATTTCAATCGTTGGAATTTTCTTTTTGCAAAATTTATATATATGATATATATTTAAGTATGGTTTCAAAATGTTTGCAAATGGTTTTAATTCCCGGGATCCATGTTAGTAGAGAGTGCAGCATTGTTCCTTGTAGCCAAGAGAGAGATCCTCTCTTATCGGGCAGTGCTTGATCATTATGGGCTGAGAGGTTAAGTGTAAGGCCATTTGGGATAATACCTGATGCGCTAATCTTGCACCTGCCCACAGTCCCTAGGTTTTTATAAGATGGTTTGGCCCAGGGACCACTTAGTGTAAGTGTTGGACCCATAGGGTCCATGTGATGGGCTTAGGGGTTCACTGGGCTTTCTAGTGAATTCGGCTAGGCCTTGCAATAAAGGCTGGGCCGAACCCATGTGGCTGGTGTGTAGATCAATGATTGGGTCCCACGCCATACAAAGAAGCCCAACTGGGCAGTAGATTGGAAACTAATTGAGCACTGATTACTTAATGGACCAAAAGCCTATTTCGAACTGGGCTGATGTGATCACCCACTTATGGGGCGGATCTGAGATTAGGGTTAGCAAAAGGATTGGGCTTTTAACCTAATCCACTATTGGAGACCAAATTCAAATCAGATTTGAAACTGGTAATCTCCTGATAAGATCAGGAGTAAGCTAACCAAATCTACAGATAGGATTAAGATCATCCATATCCAGATGTTGGTTTGGATTGGGATAACTCCTAATAGGATTAGGAGATTTCTTAATCAAGAAGATACAGGAGAAACCCTAAGGATGATTAACAGAATTCGAACCTAGGGTTTTAAGCAGAAAATCCTTCTATGAATTGAGATAAGGATCTCATACACTCCAGAGAGAAGAGAATCAGCATTCGCCATGTTCATCTCAGGAGTTATCCTCCAGTCGTCGCCATTCATTGCAAGATTTGATCTTTGAGAAGAGGAAATCAAGAAATCAGTTCTTGATATCAGTTTATAAAAGGAAACTGATCAAGTTTGGTGCTCATTGTTTCTAGATGATTCTTCTGAAGAATTCGGTGTGTAGGATGCACTCTGCTGGTTCCGCTCCACAGTTGTTGTGTCATCTTCAGCAGGAGCGGATTATGGTGTCTTCTCTGGGTATGAACACCAACTTTGGGATATATTATTTCTCTGGATCAAGTATAATCCCTCCCTTGTCTTTTGGTTCAGATCTGGTTCGATTATGGTTCAAGTAGGATCCTTGAATATTGTATTCTAAATTTAGGGAATATGATTCCCAGTTGAAAGAAAGGTAGGAAATTTTTGAAATTCATCCACCCATTCCGCAACCTTTTTGGCATCCATACGATGGATCCTACCATTCGTTCAGTGGTATCAGAGCCACAGGTTCGAATCTTGAACCAAGAAAATCAGATCTGAACCTGTGCAATTGGGCAAAAGCTGTTCTACCAGGATTTGTGCAGATTGTTTTCTTTAATTCAAGAAATCGTTTCTTGTTGAGGGCGATTGGTCTGAAATTTATTTTGAATTGTTCTTTATTTATTTCTTGATTTAATGGACTGTTCGTACCTGGAGATCGAAGTGCAGCATTTGCGCAGATTATCTACGCATTCTTCTTTTAATTTCTATTCCATTTGGTCTGTAAAATAATTTTTTTTTTTATTTTTCTAGACTGAATGTATAGGATTTGATCAAGAATGTAATTAATTAATAGAAATAGGATTTCTATAATTTTTTATTTTCTTGATTGGAGAAGGCGGCGGCACTGGAGATTAGCAGATGAAGGGATCGCTTTCTGCGTTTTGCAGTTTATGAAACTGCAACCCTAGTAACTAACCTCTATTTTGCAGGTGGTACAAACAGTTCATATCTGATTTATGATTGTCCAAAAATCAGAAATATTAATTTCAGATCTTTCTTGAATTAATTCTTGAATTGAAAATCAGTTTCAGACCATCTCGGACTGGATTGGACCAAATCTGTTTGGACCGAATCTAGAGTTCGAAAGGGGACTATTTTCAGTCCAGTTTTCTCACACTATCAGGCCCAAATCTGATGTTCAATTGAAGGGATTAATTCGGCCCACCTATAAAGCCCAGTTTTAAAGGGTTAAAACTGCAAAAGCCCACTATGATGAGAAAAGCTATATGGATCGAACTACCAACTGCAATTCAGCCCATATACCTAGACGACATTAATTGTTAATGTTATGGATTTTAACTGTGCTGATTAATGGGCTTTATAGTAGTTAATTGATTGGATCAATTCTTCCATATCATGTGATGTGTGGATGTTTGATGTGTTGCGACCATGGGCCATAAGCACTTGGCCCATGATGAATCGTTAGTAGCTCTTGCGCACACCATGGTTGAATGCACATCATTGCCATGGTGTCCCATAAGGTCATTGGATGACCCCTCCTTGCTTGGTGGGCCCCATAACCCTGAAAAGGGAAGCGTGCGGAAACCCTAACCGATTTAGGCCCACCACAAATCTGACTTTATGAAAGTCAGTGGGAGCCACTCTGGTTTGACCTAAATTAACTAGGGCGTAATTTTGTTCCCTCTAGCAAATATGAGTGCATGTGATAGGGAGATCCATATGATGGACTCTCTAAAGGCCTTCCGTCATTAGCACAATGATGGGTCCTTCGGTAATGAGGAAACGCACCATAAAATTGGGCTATCCATTTGCTATTGGATCTGCCAGAGTGTTTCAAAAGATGATAGGAGCGTCATAGACCGATGTGGGAGAGGTTTCACTAGAAAATGAGAACTCTCTCACGGTACCTTGGCGCAACCTGAATATGATGGGTGAGCACTCATTGGATAGAAAGGTTTACTTGAAAATGACTCTGAACCTTGTCTGACAAAGGCCAAAGGGAAACAAATATGATGAGTGGATATGATCCGTCACAGAAAGGTGGTGGGGTTGTGCAGCTGAAATAGTTGGCTCCATGCACCCTATTTGATTTCCCACATTTCCAGAGACATTTTGCCGTCTCCGTCACAGAGAGATGAGGGAAATCTCAGAGATGAACAAATGGGAATGGAACATAGATTAAAAGCCATATCTATGTAGGGAAAGGACAATTTGCTAAGTTGCTTGACGACAACAAGCTTAAGGGACCCAATTATGCCAATTGGTATAGAAACCTTATGTTGGTTCTAGCTTCAGAAAAACTGGATAAGGTGGCTAAAAATCCTACTACAGATCGTCCGAGGGACAAGGCTTCTGAGGCTCAAAGGAGAAAATACCAAGAATGGAAGGATAAAAACTCCCTAGACCGCTGATATATCATAGCCTCATTGGACAATCTGATATAGAGGCAATTCGATTAGATCGAACTCAACAAAAGGTCCTGAAACAGTTCATGACCACGCAGATGACTAAGGGGCAGCAAGTGCATGACCATTGTCTTTGAATGATGGGCTACATAAACGACCTGGAGGCCCTTGGTTCTGGGCTAGATTTGGTCACACAGATCGATGCTATTTTCAACTCTCTACCTCCATCCTTCAACCCATTCATTATGAATTACAATATGAACAAGCTGAATTTTAGCATCCAAGAGCTCAACAATATGTTGCAAAGAGCTGAGGAACTAATAAGGAAGGATGAGCCGATAGCCATGCTTGTTGAAGCTAGTAAATCTAGCAAGAAGAGGAAGGCAAAGAGAAAGCCTCAGAAGAAAACCACTAAATCTAAGAAACAAAAGAAAGACAAGGCATCCGATGCCTGTCACTTTTGCAAGCAGGCCGACCACTAGAAGAGGAATTGTTCTACCTACTTGGAATCTAAGAAAGGTACTTTCGAAACTTGTGTCATGGAAACTAATTTATTAGTGACTTCTGTGTCTTGGTGTGTTGACTCCGGGGCTTCAACTCATGCGTGTAGTTCACTGCAGGGGTTCAAAGTAAGCAGAAGGCTGAGTGAAGGAGAAGTGAAACTATACCTAGGGACTTCTGCAAGTGTTGCAGCTACGGTGATGGGAACCGTAGAATTGAATTTTAGATAGGGGATTCTTGTACTGAAAGATTGTCTTTATGTACAAAATCTAAGAAGAAATTTGATTTCTGTTTCTAAACTGTGTGTGGATGGATATACTGTCTCTTTTAGTAATATGATTACTATCAAAAGGAGCAACAAATTCATCGCATGCGGGGAACTGGAGAGCGGTCTCTATGTTCTACATCCTTCTCTAGAAACTAATCTAAACGAAACTACGTTGATCGAAATCCCCAAGAAAATGACTTGTGACATGGTAAGTCCCACGTGCCTGTGGCATTACCGTCTTGGCCACATCGGTATTGACCGAATCACAAGATTGGTAAAGGATGATCCTTTGGGTTTTCTAACCGTAGAAAACCTTCCCACTTATGAGCCTTGTCTTAGAGGCAAGATGACAAAGCGGCCATTTAACGGTAAGCCTGAAAGATGTACAGGCACACTTGACCTTATACATAGTGATGTATGTGGTCCCCTGAGTGTTAGGACACGCAATCAACACGTGTATTTCATCACCTTTACCAAGGATTTTTCATGATATGGTTACGTGTACCTAATGAAACATAAATTTGAATCCTTTGAAAAGTTCAAAGAGTTCAGACAAGAGGTCGAGAAACAGTTAGGGAGAGAAATTAAGGCCCTTTGATCGGATCAAGGTGGCGAGTATCTCTCTGACGAATTCAGGGACTACTTGAAGGCCAATGGGATTATCTCACAGTTGCCTCCTCCTGTAACACCCCAGCTTAACGGTGTTTCAGAGAGGAGGAATAGGACACTGCTAGACAAGGTCCGATCACTTCTCACACGCTCAGAATTGCCCACATCCTTTTGGGGATATGCGTTAGAGACCGCAATTTACGTGTTGAATAGGGTTCCAACCAAATCGGTTCCAAAAACTCCATACGAACTATGGACCGAAAAGAAACCAAGTGTTAGACACTTGAAGATTTGGGGTTGTCTTGCGCACGTTAAAAGAACGAGTGCAGACAAGTTAGAATCCAAGACCAGTCGTTGCCTGTTTGTAGGCAACCCAAAGGATTCAGTGGGTTATCGTTTCTATGACCCAAGTGAGCAGAAAGTGTTCTGTAGTCGAAATGCCATGTTCTTAGAGATGGATTATATCTTGGACACTCATTGTCAGGAAATTGTTCTTGATGAGGAGAGCTCAGGATCAGTGGGAGATGTCCCGTAGATTCCAGGTAGTGACCAACCTAGAAGATCCGCCGGGTATCCAGGCCACCAGTCCGTTATGGTTATGACTAGGATAGTTACCTGGTGGAAGCCTTGACTACTGAGGAGGATCCCGTGACTTACGAAGAAGCTATGTTGGACATAGATTCCTAGAAGTGGGTGGAGGCCATGAGAGCTGAGTTGGACTCAATGGAGGCCAATGGAGTCTGGACTCTAGTAGATCCGCCCTCCGGGGTAAAAGCAATTGGTTGCAAATGGATTTACAAGAGAAAGAAGGGCCCCAATGGCAGGATTGAGACCTACAAAGCTCGTTTGGTGGCGAAAGGGTATACTCAGAAAGAAGGTATTGACTATGAGGAAACCTTTTTGCCCGTGGCCATGCTTAAATCCATTAGGATCCTACTAGTTGTAGCAGCATACCATGACTATGAGATTTGGCAAATGAATGTCAAAACCGCGTTCCTGAATGGAGATCTTAGTGAAGATATCTACTTGCAGCAACCGCAAGGCTTCATTGCTACTAGTCAGGAACACATGGTATGTAAACTTAATAGATCCATATATGGATTTAAGCAGGCTTCTAGGAGTTGGAACATCCGTTTTGACTCTACCGTCAAATCGTTTGACTTTGAACAGAATCCGGATGAGCCATGTGTTTACAGGAAGTCCAGTGGGGATAAGGTCACCTTTTTGGTGTTATATGTGGATGATATCCTACTCATTGGGAATGATGTAGGAATGTTGACTTCGGTTAAGGTATGGCTTTCACAACAGTTCTCCATGAAAGATCTTGGAGATGCTTCATATATACTAGGTCTTTGACTCTATAGAGATAGATCCAAGCGGATAATTGGATTATCCCAGGCTGCTTATATTGACAAAATAGTCAAAAGGTATAGCATGGAGAACTCCAAGAAAGGAAACGTTCCTTTCAGGCACGGAGTCACTCTCTCCAAGAAGATGTATCCCAAGACTTCTGAGGAGATTGAGGGCATGAAAGACGTTCCCTATGCCTCAACCATAGGGAGCTTCATGTATGCCATGCTGTGCACTTGCCCTAACATTGCTCAGGTGGTGAGTGTTGTAAGCAAGTTCCAGGCCAACCCAGGGCAGGAGGATTGGACAATTGTGAAGAACATACTTAAATACCTTCGAAAGACAAAAGAGTTTTGTCTGGTATTCGATGTTAGTTCACTGCAAATTTTGGGGTATACTGATGCCGATTTCCAGTCGGATCCAGATGATAGAAAGTCTACATCTGGGTATGTTTTCACAATAGGATCGTGTGCTGTTTGCTAGAAAAGCAGCAAACAGAGGTCCACGACAGACTCCACAATCGAAGCCGAGTACATTGCCGCAAGTGAAGCTGTAAAAGAAGCTGTGTGGATGAAGAAGTTCATTCACGAATTAGGAATGGTTCCGTCCAGCACATCATCCATCCCATTTTGTGTGACAACAATGGAGCCATCGCCTAGGCTAAGGAGCCTCGGGCCCACTCGAAGTCAAAGCACATCGAGATGAAGTACCATGTACTACGGGAGATCGTTGGTAGAGGGGACGTCCTGATTCAGAAGGTAGCATCAGCGGATAATGTGGCAAACCCATTAACTAAGCCACACACACAGAAGGTGTTTGAGAAACACGTGGAAAGTATGGGACTGCGACTAGTACCAAATTGGACCTAAGTGCAAGTGGGAGCTGTTGGACAGTTTTTGTATGCCCTTAGCTTCAATCAATTCTGATGTACTCCTGATATTTAATGTAAATAAATGAAGTAAATGTTTGATTCATGTTTGGTGGTATGCTTCTGTGTAAGACCTTAAAACTGGACACTTAATGAGGCTTGTGTTGGTTTTGAATGTTCACAATCGTTGGATAAGTCTGGGGAGATTTATCCTGCCAAGGCTGACACTGGTGTGCTGCCAAGTGTTGGGGTGGCTTGTCTCAGCCGCCAGGGTGAGACCCAAGGCACATGCAGTGTAGGATTAATTGAACCCTTGAACTGGACCAGATTTCCAGTATTGTCCTAGACCTTGGAGATTGATGGGCAAAACTGGAAAGTTACACCCGACCCCTAGATCTGATTATGGTACTGCACTAGGTGTCGGATTAGGCTGTCTTTGATATGCCAATCAGTGAGATCCTTAGCGGGGGTCAAAACCTGGGTATGTTGGGACAGTTTGAGAATTCATCTAAGTGGGTGATCATAGTGACGGGATCAGCCCCTTTGTCGGATAAAGGTAATGATCGGGAATGCACTCTCTCTGATGGAAACCAAACAACCGGCAGTTGATTTCAATCGTTGGAATTTTGTTTTTGCAAAATTTATATATATGATATATATTTAAGTATGGTTTCAAAATGTTTGCAAATGGTTTTAATTCCCGGGATCCATGTGAGTAGAGAATGCAGCACTGTTCCTTGCAACCGAGGGAGAGGTTCTCTCTTGTCAGGCAGTGCTTGATCATTATGCGCTGAGAGGTTAAGTGTAAGGCCATTTGGGATAATACCTGGTGGGTTAATCTTGCACCTACCCACCGTCCCTGGGTTCTTATAAGATGGCTTGGCCCAAGGACCACTTAGTGTAAGTGTTGGGCCTATAGGGTCCATGTGATGGGCTCAGGGGTTCACTGGGCTTTCCAGTGAATTTGGCTAGGCCTTGCAATAAAGGCTAGGCCGAACCCATGTAGCTGGTGTGTAGATCAATTTTTGGGTCCCACGCCATACAAAGAAGCACAACTGGGCAGTAGATTGGAAACTAATTGAGCATTGATTACTTAATGGGCCAAAAGCCCATTTCGAACTGGGCAGATGTGGTCACCCACTTATGGGGCGGATCTGAGATTAGGGTTAGCAAAAGGATTGGGCTTTTAACCTAATCCACTCTTGGAGACCAAATTCAAATATGATTTGAAAGTGGTAATCTCCTGATAAGATCAGGAGTAAGCTAACCAAATCTACAGATAGGATTAAGATCATCCCCTATCCAGATGTTGATTTGGATTGGGATAACTCCTAATAGGATTAGGAGATTTCTTAATCAAGAAGATACAGGAGAAACCCTAAGGATGATTAACAAAATTCAAACCTAGGGGTTTAAGCAGAAAATCCTTCTACGAATTGAGATAAGGATCTCATACACTCCAGAGAGAAAAGAATCAGCATTCACCATCTTCATCTCAGGAGTTCTCCTCCAGCCGCCGCCATTCATTGCAAGATTCGATCTTTGAGAAGTGGAAATCAAGAAATCAGTTCTTGATATCAGTTTACAAAAGGAAACTGATCAAGTTCGGTGCTCATTGTTTCCAGAGTATTCTTCTGAAGAATTCGGTGTGTAGGATGCACTCTGCTGGTTCCGTTCCACAGTTGCTGTGTCATCTTCAGCAGGAGCGGATCTTGGTGTCTTCTCTGAGCGTGAACACCAACTTTGGGAGATATTATTTCTCTGGATCAGGTATAATCCCTCCCTTGTCTTTTGGTTCAGATCTGGTTCAGTTATGGTTCAAGTAGGATCTTTGAATATTGTATTCTAAATTTAGGGAATATGATTCCCAGTTGGAAGGAATGTAGGAAATTTTTGAATTTCGCCCACCCATTCCGCAACCTTTTTGGCGTCCATACGATGGATCCTACCATTCTTTCAAGAATTGTATCTTTAGCTTATGTTTGAATTTGATCCAAGTATTGATGCTACAAGTGTCCCATTCATTATTTATGCACCTTTTGTTCCACCACAACATCAGAACATAGATGCAACATGTATTTGGGTCCTTTCACCATTAAGTTTCACCATTAAAAAGTGTTATTCCATGTACCACAATAAGTTATTGAGCTCTCAAGCATCTGGAGTTGGCTCCCAAATCTTGATATAGGAGGGGGTGAGCATGGTTGAGGTTAAGTGTTTGCAAAATATATTTATATAGAAATATACATATATATATATATATATACACATATATACATACATATATATATATATATATATATATATTTTGGTTTCAAAATGTTTGCAAAAGATTTTAATTCCCGGGATCCATGTGAGTAGAGAGTGTAGCACTACACCTTGCAACCCACAGTTTTTGGGCTGAGAGGTTAAGTGTAAGACCATTGAGGGTAATACCTGATTGGCTAATCTTGCATCTGCCCATAGTTCTTGGATTTGCATAAGGTGGTTGGATCCAAGAACCATTTAGTTTTAATGTTGGGCCCATTAAGAACCCATGGTGATGGACTCAGGTTTCCACTGTCTCCTACAGTGAATTCAGCCAGGCCTTGTAACAAAGGCTAGGCTAAACCCATGTGGCTGATGTGTAGATCGATGTAAGGGTCCCATGCCATACAAAGAGAGCCAACTGGGCATCAGGTTAAGGAGTAAGTGAGCACATTAGATTAATGGGCCTAATGCCCAATTCGAACTAGGCTTATGTTAGTTAATTAAAAGGGGCAAGATCTGATTTATAATCTGATTAGGATTATCTAAAGGATAAGATAAGCCTTATCCATTTAAGATTCCAGATCTAAATATCAGATTACGATCAAGAAATTCTCTCCTAATTAGATTAGGAGGCTGATCCAAGGAAGACTATAAATAGGAGGCAAATTCCTCAATTTTATATACAACAATATGCAGAATTCTCCCCTATTCTTGCCACCCCTACCTAGTTTGATCTCCACTTGTGGGAGTGATCAAGAAGTGTTCTTCATATTGCTTCTTGGTAGAAGAAGCAATCTAAAGTCGTGCTCATCAACCCCTATTCGATTCTTGCTGAAAAATCCTGGTTCTTGCTGAAGAGCCATCCTGATGATCCTGCTTCAACACGCAATGTGTCATTTTCAATGGAAGCGGGTTTTGGTTTTCTCCTTGGGCGTGAACACCTTCATTGGGAGTTACTACTAATTCGTATCAGGTATATCCCTCACTTCCTATTGGTTTCAGATCTGATCCAATTTTGTATCAAGAATAATCTTTAAAAATGCAATTTTCTAAAATAGGGAATGCGATTCCCAAATGGGAGAGAGAGAAATTTTTTGAAATTTTGCCTAACTTTCCTGCAGGGCTCGGCCATCCATATGATGGATCTCTCATCCCTTCAGTGGTATCAGAGCCAGGTTTACATTCTTGAACCAAAATCAGATTTGATATGAACCTGCGCAAATAGGCAGAATCGGTTCTGCCCGATTTGTGAAGTTAGCATTTTTTCTGGGAAATCAGTTCCTAGTTTTTGGCGATTGATCTGAAAATTAAATTTTTAATATTCTATTATATATTTAGTACTGTTCTATTTGTGTTTCTTAAATTTTATGCTGTTCGTATGGAGGAGATCAAAATCTTTTTATGGTGCAAGAAATTTGTGCATCTACATTTTCCATTCAATCTTGGTCTGTAATTATTTTTTTTTTAATTTTAGATGGAATGTATAGGGATTTGTTTCTGATTTAATATTAATAGAAAAATTAGGTTTTCTATTTTATTTCATTGAAGACGAATTTAGTTCGCGTGGAGGAGAGGATTTGCACAGATAAGAAATCTGCGATCTGCGATTTGTAGAAATTGAAACTACAAGCAGTGACTAATTTTTTCTTGTAGGTTTGGATCTGCACGAACAGCCCACTGATGTGTTCGTTTGCTGACTTTGATTGTCATTTAATTTTCAGATCGTCCTCTTGAATTGGATCTTGAATTAAACATCAAACCCTAGACCCATTCGAACTAGATTGGCCCAAACTGGTAGGACCGAATCTTTGGTTCGATGGGGGAAGTTTTCATTCCTAAAATTTCCTTCATGGGTCGAGGGATTGATGGTTAATTACAAGATGCAATTCGGCCCACATCTGTAAAATCCAGTTTTAATTTGTTAAAACTACCTTAGCCCAATTCAGCATAAATGCTATATGGGCCGAACTGCTCTTTGCAGTTCAGCCCATATACCTAGATAATATTAATTGGTAATATTATGGTTTTTAAATGGGCTTTAATTCTGGGTTTTACACTTATTTAATTGATTGGATCAATTATGGATTTCATGCATGTGATGTATGTGATGTGATGTGTCGCGTACATGGGCCATGAGTGCTTAGCCCATGTTCATTCGATAATGGCTCTTTCACACACCATGGTTGAATGCACATCATTGCCATGGTGTCCATAAGATCATTGGATGATCTCCCTTCATGATGGGCCCCACATCAGCTTCCTCCCCAAGAGGAACCGTGCGGAACCCTATCCGTTTAGGGCCCATCTAAATCTGGCTTTGTGAAAGTCAATGGGAGCCAATAAAACTAGGGCATAAATAAACTGGGGCGGAACCCTAACCCAGCTTGATCTAAATAAAACTAGGGCATAATTATTCGTTCCCTCTTGAAAATATAAGTGCATGTGATAGGGAGATTCATAAGATGAACTCTCTAAAGGTCTTCCATCATTAGCATGAAGATGGGTCCTTTAATAATGAGGAGATGCACCATAGTATTGGGCTATCCATTTGTTGTTGGATCTGTTAGATTGTTTCATAAGATGATAGAGGTATCATAGACCGATGTGGGAGGGGCCTATCCTAAAATGGAAGATTCTCTCACGGTACCTTGGCGTTCACGAATATGATGGGTAAACACTTACTAGACAGAAAAGTTTAACCTAAAATGACAATGAACTTTGTCTGACAGAGGCCAAAGGGAAAGCTCATTAGATGAGTGGATATGATCCTTCATAGAAGGTGGTGGGGTTATGCAGCTGAAATAGTTGGCTCCATGCACTGTATGTGGTTTCCCGCATTTCTAGAGACATAATTCTGCAGTCCCCGTTACTGAGATTGGAGGGAAATCTCAGAGATAAACAAATAGAAATGGAATATAGATTAAAAGCCATATCTATGTAGTAAACATGAATCAATTTAGGTTGTGGACTAATAATCTGCCTTGCCTTTTGTCAGAAATGGCAAACGGACAATTCACCAAGCTGTTGGACGATAACAAACTTCAGGGCCCAAATTAAGCTGACTAGTACCATAACCTTATGTTGATATTAACGTCCAAGAAATTAGACAAGGTTGCTAAGAACCCTGCTCCAGATCGTATACGTGATAGGGCTTCCGAGGCACGTAGGAAGGAGTATCAAGAATGGGAAGATAAGAATTCTCTTGCCCGGTGCTACATCATAGCCTCTCTCGACAATCCAATACAGAGACAGTTCGATCAGATTAAAGTGTCCAAGGATATCTTGGATAGTCTGAGGACAATGTATGAAGAGTAGAATCGTTCTACTCGTCAGAAAGTCGTGAAGTTGTTCATGACTACAAAAATGACCGAGAGCCAGATGGTTCATGACCATTGTCTCAAGATGATGGGTTACATTAATGAACTAGAGGCACTCAGGTCAGGGCTAGATCATGTCACCAAGGTTGATGTCATCCTAAATTTCTTGCCTCCCTCCTTCAATTTGTTCATCATGAACTACAACATGAATAAGCTAAATGTTAGCATTCAGGAATTCAACAATATGTTGTAGAGGGCTGAAGAACTGATTAAGAAGGATAAATCGATAGCCATGCTTATTGAAGGTGGCAATTTGGGTAAAAAGAAGAGGAGGGCAAAGAAAAAACCTCAAAAAAAGACTAGCAAATCGAAAAAGCAAAAGAAAGACAAGGCATCAAATGCATGTCACTTTTGCAAATAGACCGGCCACTGGAAGAGGAACTGTCCTCAATATCTGGAGACTAAGAAGCAAGGCAATTTCGAATCTTTTATCACAAAGACCAATTTGTTGGTCACTTTTGCTTCCTAGTGTATTGACTTTAGGGCTTCGACTCATGCGTGTAACTCATTGCAGGGGTTCAAGATATGCAGAAGACTGAGTGATGGAGAAGTGACACTCTATTTGGGTTCTTCTGCAACAGTTGTAGCTACAGCCATAGGAACTGTAGAACTAGTTTTCAAAAAATGAACAATTGTACTTAAAGATCGTCTTTTCGTATCTAATTTAAGAAGAAATTTGATATCTGTCTCAAAATTGTGTTTGGATGGTTATTCTATCTTATTTAGTAATGTGATTACTATTAAATAGAATAACAAACTCCTTGCATACAGAGAACTTGAGAATGGTCTCTATGTTCTCCATCTTTCTTTGGAAACCAACATTACCGAAACTACGTTGGAAATAATCCCCAAGAATATGACTTGTGATACAGTTAGTCCCACGTGCCTGTGGCATTACTGACTTGGCCACAACAATATAGATCGTATCACGAGGTTGGTAAAGGATGGTCCTTTGGATTTTCTAATTGTAGAAGATCTTCCAACCTGTGAACCTTGCCTTCAAGGTAAGATTACAAAGCGGCTATTTACGGGAAAGTTTGATAGATCTACAGACACACTTGACCTGATACATACTGATGTATGTGGTCCCTTAAATGTTAGGACCCGTAACCAACACATTTATTTTATAACATTTACCAATGTTTTTTCACAGTATGGTTGTGTACCTAATGAGACATAAGTTTGAATCATTTGAAAAGTTCAAAGAGTTCAAACAAGAGGTCGAGAAACAGTTAGGGAGAGAAATTAAGACCCTTCGATCACATCGAGGCGGCGAGTATCTCTTTGACGAATTCAGGGACTACATAAAGGAAAATGGGGTTGTATCACAACTGGCTCCTCCTGCTACACCACAATTAAACGGTGTGTCAGAAAGGAGAAATCAAACTCTATTATATATGGTCCGTTCACTTCTCGTCCACTTAGAGTTACCCACATCCTTTTGGGGTTTCACATTAGAGACTGCAATTAACATGTTGAATCGGGTTCCAACCAAATCCGTTCCTAAGACTCCAAATGAGCTATGGACCAGTAAGAGACAAGTGTAAGACACTTGAAGATTTGGGGTTGTCCAGCACATGTTAAAAGAACTAGTGCAGACAGATTGGAATCTAAGACCAGTCGTAGCCTATTTGTTGGTTACCCCAAAGGCTCTGTAGGTTACTTATTCTATGATCCAAAAGAGCAAAAGGTGTTTTGCAATCAAAATGTCCACTTCCTAGGGCAAGATTACATCCTAGATAATCATTATCAGGAAGTTGTTCGCGATGAGGAGAGCCCAGGGGTAGTGGGAGATGTCCCACCAGCTCTAGAAAATAACCAACCTAGAAGATCTACCCGGGTTTCCAGACCTCTAGTTCGTTACAGCTATGACGAAGAAAATTACTTGGTGGAAGCCACGACCGGTGAGGAGGATCCCATGACTTATTTAGAAGCTATGTTAGACATAGATTCCTTAAAGTGGGTAGATGCCATGAGAGCTGAGATTGGATCAATGGAGACCAATGAAGTTTGGACTCTAGTAGATCCGCCCCCAGGGGTAAAAGCAATTGGTTGCAAATGGATCTATAAGAGGAAGAATGTCCCCAATGGTAAGGTTGAGACCTATAAGGCTCGTCTTGTGGTGAAAGGGTACACTCAGAAAGAGGGAATCGATTATGGAAACCTTTTCGCCCGTGGCCATGCTTAAATCCATTAGGATCCTGCTAGCTATAGCAGTATACCATGACTACGACATTTGGTAAATGGATGTCAAAATTGTGTTCCTAAATGAAGATCTTACTGAAGATATCTATATGCAGCAACTGCAAGGTTTCATAACTGCAGGTTAAGAACACATGGTATGTAAACTCAACCGATCCATATATGGCCTTAAACAAGCTTCTAGGAGTTGGAACTTCTGGCTTGACTCTACCGTCAAACAGTTTGACTTTGAGCAAAATCCGGATGAGACTTGTGTTTATAGGAAGACAGTGGGAGATAAGGTTACGTTCTTAGTTCTATATGTAGATGACATTCTACTCATTGGGAATGATGTAGAAATGTTAACTATTTGTGAAAGCCATGCTTTCACAATAATTCTCCATGAAAGATCTTGGAGAAGCCTCCTACATATTGGTCTTCGACTCTATAGAGATAGATCAAAAAGGATAATAAGATTATCCTAATATGCTTACATTGACAAGATTGTCAAAAGATACTGTATGAAGAACATAAAGAAAGGAAATGTTCCTTTCAGACACGAAGTCACTCTCTCCAAGGGCATGTCTCCCAAGACTCCTGAAAATATTGACGACATGAAATAATTTCCCTATGCCTCAACCATAGGGAGTATTATGTGTGCCATGTTGTACACTCGTCCTGACATTGCTCAAGCAGTGAGTGTGGTAAAAAGATACTAATCTAACCTAGGGCGGGAGCATTGGACCACTGTGAAAAATATACTAAAATACCTTCGAAGGACAAAAGAGTTTTGTCTGGTATTCGATGGTAGTTCACTACAGATCCAGGGGTATATTGATGCCGATTTCCAGTCAGATCTAGATGATAGAAAGTGTACATCTGGTTATATCTTCACGATAGGATCGTGTGCTGTTAGCTGGAAAAGAAGCAAACAGGGGTCCATAGCAAATTCCATAACCGAGGCCGAGTACATTGCCGCAAGTGAAGTTGCAAAGAAAGCCATATGGATGAAGAAGTTCACTTAGAAATTAGGAGTAGTTCCATCTAGCACATCACGCATTCCACTGTTGTGTGATAACAATGGAGCCATTGCTCAGGCTAAGGAGTCACGAGCCCACTCGAAGTTGAAGCACATCGAAAGGAAGTACCATGTACTGCGGGAAATAGTTGAAAGAGGGGACGTCTTGATTCAGAAGGTAACATCAATGGAAAATGTAGTAGACCCATTAACTAAGCCACTGACACAAAAAGTGTTTGAGAAACACGTGGAAAGTATGGGACTCCGGCTTGTACCCGATTGGACCTAAGTGTAAGTGGGAGTTGTTAGATAGTGTATGACCTTAGCTCCAATCAGATTGGTGTACGTTATGTCATTTATTGTAAATGAATAAAGTGCATGATTGATTAATGTGATTTGGTGTGTTTCTATGTAATACCCATAGACTGGATACTTATAAGACTCGTATTAGTTTAGAATCCTCACAGCCGTTGGATAAATCTAGGGAGATTTATCCTACGAAGGTTGACGCTGATGTGCCGCCAAGTTGGTTGGGGTGGCTTGTCTCAGCTACTAGGGTGAGACCTGAGGTGCATGCAGTGTGGGTTTTCTAGAAACCCTAAACTGGACCAAATTCCAGTATTGCCCTGAACCTTGGAGATAGATGGGCAAAACTGGAATGTTACACCTGACCCCTATACTCGATTATGGTACTACACTAGGTATCGGATTGGCATGGATCTCACTGATTGGCATATCAAAGACAGCCCAATCCGACACCTAGTGCAGTACCATAATCGAGTATAGGGGTCAGGTGTAACATTCCAGTTTTGCCCATCTATTTCCAAGGTTCAGGGCAATACTGGAATTTGGTCTGGTTTAGGGTTTCAAGAAAACCCACACTACATGCACCTCAGGTCTCACCCTAGTAGCTAAGACAAGCCACTCCAACCAACTTGGCGGCACATCAGTGTCAGCCTTCGTAGGATAAATCTCTCCAGATTTATCTAACGACTGTGAAGATTTTAAACTAACATGAGTCTTATAAGTATCCAATCTATGGGTATTACACAGAAACACACCAAATCACATGAATCAATTATGCACTTCATTCATTTACAATAAATGACATAGTGTACATCAATCTGATTGAAACTTAATGGCTAGGGTTCCGCACGGTTCCTCTTTGGGAGGAAGCTGGTGTGGGGCCCACCATGTTGGGAGATCATCCAATGATCTTAAGGACACCATAGAAATGATGTGCATTCAGCCATGGTGTGCGCAAGAGCCACTATCGAATCAGCATGAGCCAAGTACTTATGGCCCATGGACGTAGCACATCACACATCTATACATCACATACATGAAATCCATAATTGATCCAATCAATTAAATAACTATAAAACTCATATGTAAAGCTCATTTAAAGCCCATAACATTATTAAATAATATTATCTAGGTATATGGACTAAATTGCAAAGAGCAGTTCGTCCCATAGAGGATCTATGCTGAATTTGACTAAAGCAGTTTTAACAGATTAAAACTGAGTTTTATAGATGTGGGCTGAATTGCATCTTGCAATTAATCATCAACTCCTCGACCCATATAGAAAATTTTAGGCCAGAAAACAGCCCTCATCGAACCACAGATTCGGTCTAACCAATTTGGTTCAATCTGGATCGAATGGGTCTAGGGTTTGATGTTTAATTGAAGATTCAATTCAAGAAGATGCTGAAATTAAATAACTGATACAAGACAATCAAGAATCAGTAGGAGGGTTGTTCGTAAGACTGCTACCCTACAAAACAAACATTAGATCACAGTATATAGTTTCCAAAACTACAAATCGCAGATGGATGAACCCAAATCTGCGAAAATTTCTCCTCTATGCTTTTTGCTTCATATTCGAATGAAATAAAATAGAAAACCTATTTTATATTAATATTACATCAGATTTAAATTCCTATACATTCCGTCTAAAAATTAAAAATAATTAATTATAGACCAAGAATGAATAGAATAGCAGGTGCACAGATTTCTTGCGCCATGAATTTGATCTCCACCATACAAACAACCCAAAAATCAAGAAAAATATATAGAACAGTTCAAATACTAATCATATTAATAAAGATTTAATTTTAGATCAATCACCCAAAACTGGGAACCAATTTCCCAAAAAAATGTTAACTGCGCAAATCGGGTAGAATGCCTTCTGCCCATTTGCGTAGATCCATATCTAGTTTAATTCGGTTCAAGATTTGAACCTAGCTCTGATACCACTGAAGGGATGAGAGATCCATCATATGGATGGCCGAATCCTATAGGAAGGTTGGGCGAAATTTCAAAAATTTCTCTCTCTCCCATTTGGGAATCACATTCCCTAATTTAGAAAACTGCATTTTTAAGGATCAATCTTGAAACAAACCGGACCAGATCTGAAACCAAAATGGGAGGAGAGGGATATGCCTGATACAGAGTAACAGTAACTCCCAATGAAGGTGTTTTGTCGAAGGAGAAGACCAAAGACTACTTCCACTGAAGTGTGTGGTGAAGTAGAATCAGCAGAACAACTCTTCAGCAAGAACCGAATTCTTCAACAAGAATGTAGTAGAGGGTTGATGAACACGATTTCAGATTGCCTCTTCTACCAAGAAGCAATATCAAGAACGATTCTTGATCATTCCCACAGGTGGAGATCGAACTAGGTAGGGGCAGCAAGAACCGAGAATTAAAACCTTTTGCAAACATTTTGAAACCATAATATATATGTATATCTTTATATAAATATATTTTGCAAAAACAAATTTCAACGGTTGAAATCAACTGCCGGCAGTTTAGGTTTCCATTAGAGAGAGTGCATCCCTGATCATTCACTTTGTCCGACAAAGGGGCTGATCCTATCACTGTGATCACCCACTTAGATGAATTCTCGGACTGTCCCAACATACCTAGGTTTTGACCCCCTCTAAGGATCTCACTGATTGGCATGTCAAAGATAGCCCAATTCGACACCTAGTGCAGTATCATAATCGAGTTTAGGGGTCAGGTGTAACATTCCAGTTTTGCCCATCTATCTCCAAGGTCCAGGGCAATACTGGAATTTTGGTTCGGTTCAAGGTTTCAAGAAAACCTACACTACATGTACCTCCGGTCTCACCCTAGCAGTTGAGACAAGTCAGCCCAACCAACTTGGCGGTACATCAGTATCAGCCTTGGCAGGATAAATCTCCCTAGATCTATCCAACGGCTGTGAAAATTTTAATCTAATATGAGTCTCATAAGTGTCCAGTTTAAGAGTATTACACAGAAACACACCACCAATGACATGAGTCAATTATGTACTTTATTCATTTACAATAAATGTCAAAAAGGTACATCAATCTGATTAGAGCTAAGGGCATAACTGTCTAACAGGGCCATTGCGAAAGACGAAAGAGACTCGCAACAAGGATATCAAAGAGTTATTCAAACAAGTCCATATTAACATCCCTCTTCTCGATGCGATCCAACATGTCCTGGCCTATGCCAAGTTCTTAAAAGAGTTGTGTACTCAAAAGAGGGAGCCATGATTGGCCCTACAAAAAGTGATGCTCTCGGAAAATGTTAGTGCGGTTCTCCTAAATCAACTCCCCCGAAAAATGAAAGTCCTTGGTGATCCTCTAATAAGTTGTGTAATCTTTGGAATCACTTTCGATCGAGCCCTATTGGATCTTGGGGCCAGTGTAAATATGCTCCCCTTTATTATTTATGTAAGGTTCAGGATGCCATTGTCAGAGTAGAGAATTGTTACTTCCCAATGGATTTTGTCGTCCTAGACATGACCCCAACCGAGGAATTGAACCATAACCTGATAATCTTAGGACATCCGTTTTTAGCAATTGCCAATGTAAACATCAACTGTAAATCGGGAGAAATGGACATTTCATTTGGGGAGTAGAAAGTCCGATTAAATGTATTTAGTGCCATAAGTATCCAAACCTAGGGGAAGATGAGTTCAAGGTAGACATATTGGACGACCTTGTAGATGCCCTATCTACCCTTTGGTTAGCGCTGATTGGGAGGCAATTCAATGTAGTTTTCAGTTTTTTTTTTTTGTTTTTAGAATTAGAGTTTTTGTTTTTTTTTCTTGATTTGAGACCAGTTGGCAGACCTTGAACCCCTTGGAAAAGACCTCTTAATTGTTCCCTTTGGCCCAAGTCCCCTTTGCAACATTCTAATCATGCCATTAGGGACAATGGCACTTAAGTTGGGGGGGTGAGGAAAGAGAGAGAAAAATTGAAAATAATAATAATAATAATAAGAGCTAAGCCTTTATAAATGCATACCTAAAACTTTTACTGAGAAATTTTTAAGTTTTTCCATTAAAAGAGATTACCAAACAGAAAAAGTTGAGGAAACTGATAGAAGAATATCGAATTTTATAGAAATTGGTAGAAAGTGATAGGAGTCAAAATTGGTCTTATTTGAATATTATCGAAATCGTTTAGAAATTGGAAAATACACCCAAGTTTGCCCTTGGTAGGATAAGAAGAGAAAGATTGAGAAATTTGACAAAAGTTCTTCAAGTCATTAGAGACAATGGACTACCTTGAACAGTGTTTCCAAAAAAACGAAATGTCAATGGACACCCTGGACTTAGTAACCGGGTCTCTTCACCTAAGTTAAGTGTCGAGATTCACGTCAAACATAAAAGGGAACGCCAAAGACAATCACTTAACAATTAGTAATCGGGTTTCTTCATTAAGGCAAGTGTCGAGATTTGCATCAAATGGTGGAAGGTAGCAATAAAAATATATGTGCATATCAAGTTCCAGGATAGAAATCCATTGTCAAAAATGATAAGAAGAATACCCGCCTGATTTTAAAAAGCAATCTCAGCTTATCGAGCCAGTCTGCAAATGGAAGGGTATATAAGATTTTTAAGCCAAGTTTTTGTAATCTTCAAAGCAATATGGTTTTACCCCTTAAACCCAATACTGATCTATACAAAGTTTGAGAATTCTGGAATCAGGATACTTGGCTAATTTTGTTTGGGATGATCTTGCAATGCGAATGATCTCTTTACTCAGTGTAATTTTAAGTCAGCATTGCTAAGGGACTAGCAATGGTTAAGTTGGGGAGTTGGGGGTGTGATAACTCTGTATTTTGATGCCTTAAGGGTATCATTTCAAGGGTATTTTAGACCTTAGACTAGCTAATATGTACCATTTTTTCGGTTAAATTCAATATTGTGACTTCTAAGGGTTCCTATGCAAATTCTTGGTAAAAAACTGGGAAAATTATAGAGCTTTTTGCAGATTTTGGGAAGTTGGTGAGAATTTTAGCTGAGAGAGGGGGTGTTTCTATGAAAAACTGAGCACAGGAGGGAGCCTCCCTTCTGCTAAACCTAGATAGGTGCCTTTCTTGTGAAATAACTCTTTCTTTGAAACCCTAGGCGTCTCCCACTCATCTCTTTATCTCCTAGCCGCCCCCAGGTCTGCAAATCCCCACCTTTCACTGCAACCTCTCTCTAATCTCAACCATCCAAGCCTTAGCAGTCCCTCATTCCCTTAGATTTCTCCCTAGACAGCATCCTAGCCTTAAACCTCACTCCTTAAACCTCAACCAATCACCTTAGGGCGCCACATCACACCAACCAATCACATTTCTCCAGCTCTAGGCACCCAAATCTGCTCCCTCCATTATGGGCGCCCAAATCAAAGCCCTATATAATATTGGGCGCCCTCTCCTTCTCTTCTCGGCCTTTGAATCACCTTAGAACAATCCTAACCCTCCATTCACAACCCTAGGGCACCCATATTTAATTTTTGTCTTCCTTTCTTTAGATCTGAAAGTTGGCTAGGTAAGACGAAAGGCCTAGCTCGAGGAGTTCGAGGGTCAAAGGATAGATCTGGAGACTACTACGTCTGACTGTATTGCAGATTTATTTATTTATTTTTTTACAATTTTTACTTTCAGTATTGTTAGAATTTTATTTTATTGGATTCCAGTTCAGTTAATTAAATTTTGTGTTTTTGCAATTTCAAATCTTGTTATTTTGTCCGGATTGAAGTACGTAACAATTTTTCCCTCGCTTCCCTATGGATACGACCCCTTTCTCACCACTAACTGCGCTTTGTAGTTATTTTGACAATCGAAAAATTTTTAAATATGGAAACTAGTGTTCCGAAGTGGTTAATGACACACTTCCGGACACACCAATCCCTAATTTGGGGCAAAAATATTTCCCTATCCCCATCCTCTACCCTGTCCCTGTTTAAGATTTGAGAAAACTTGCCCCATTCAAGGTGGGGTAGGGTAGGGCCCCAGTTTTATTGGGAAAATTTCCATCCCTACAATTCTAATAATTTTCTATAATTAATTAACTATTAGTAAATTAAATAATAATAAATTACAATATTTTATGATAGTTTCAAAAAAATTATTGAAGTTGCTATTTATTAGTAGTAATGTATAATAAATTAATTATTTACAATAACAATAAGATAATGTAAATTATTTACTTTTATGACTAAATTATTTACTATTAATCAAAGTAAATGTAATTAAGGTAAATTACATTACTTTTAATGAAAAGTAAACCATTCGTTGTTAATTAATGCAAAACTAGGTATGATCGAAGTCAACTATTTAAATAGTTATGATAGATTATTTTTTTGAAATTATTTATTGAAAATATAATAATGGATTGTTATTTAAATAATTATGAAACAATTTCTGATAGACTAATTTCCTAATTTAAATTTTCAAAATTTTTAATAATTATTTAGTTGAATAATAATAATGTATTACTTTTTAAATAGTTTTGGAGATTATTTTTTTCATATATTAATTTCATAATTTTTTAATTACTTATTTAAAAAAATAATTATGGAATATTAGTTAAAGAGTTTCCCTAAATTATTTGATAATTTTAAATATAATTATTGATTTGATAGAAATTAGTGAATTACATTAATTATTAATATCTTTAATTGATAAATTATTATTGTAAAATTTAATGAAAATTTATTTAATTACAATGATTAATGTAAATCGCACTAAAGTGTTGAAATTTTGAACATTTATTAATAACCAAAAATAATTAAATTATGGATTTTTTATTAATTTTTGGTAGATTATTAAATTATTTAATATTTGTTAAATAATGGATTATTTCTGAAATAATTATTTCATAATTTTTGGTAGAATATTTTCCAAAATTATTTAATCATTTTCATAACTAATGGATTATTTAACAATAGATCATTATTTAAGAATATATTATTCAACAATAATGGAAGATGTCATGAAAATGTGAGAAGCATCGAATTCCCCTTATTCCCCTCACTTTGCTTGAAATCAAGTCTATAGATATAAATTTTGTTTGATTTGGAAAACCAAATCTAAATAAATTATGGTCCTATTTTTATGGGAAAGTGGAGAGAATAGAGGGGAATTAGAGATAGAAGTGAAAGAGAGATAAAACATATGTTGAGTTAATTTAAGAGAGAATTTAGGATGTTATAGAAAGTGAGAGACGTGAGTTGTGGGGTAGAGAGAGAGAAAACCCAATGGGAAGGGAGAGGAATGAAGAGAGAGGGTGCTGAGATGGCCAATTGGGAGTGGTGGGAAGGGAGAGAGGAGAGAGAGTCAAGGAGAATGCAAGGCTAGGGTAATGGAGCAAGGAGAAGCAAGGTGACGTGGATCAACTTGATGTACATATACTAGTGGGGACCCGTGCAATGCATAGGCTTTTTTAAAAAAACTCGCGGCAAAAGGAGTTAGGGGTGCAGCTTGAGTAGGCTTAATCCAAGCCTAATCCAATTCAACCAAAGATTTTGCATAGGTTAGGCTTGAGTTTTGAACTTCAAGATGGGCTTAAGCCAAAAGCTCAAGCCTAACCAAAATTCAGGTTGGGCTTGGGTAGCGATTCGACCAATTTGAGGCCACCCAACATTTTACGATATACATATCTACATATTATCAATATATTCTACCTAGAAATTGGGCTAGAAATCTCAACCCATCCAATCCCAAGCCCAACTCAAGATGTTGTGTTAAAGCTCGGGTTAGGCCTAGGTTGGTAAGAGAAATTACTAGTAATTTTCAATAAAATAATAACAATTTACTAATATATAACAAAAATAGAATGACAATAATTAATGATAATTTACTAACCTAGGCCCGAATTTACCAACTTAGGTGCAACCTAAGCTTAACCTAACATCTTGCACTGGACTTGGGCATGGACGTATTGACCTTTGTAGCTTAACTGCTAGGTAAAACATATTGATAAAATTGGATTGGGTCAAGATTAAACTACCCGAGGCCTCAATCCAAACCCAACTTGAGTTTAGGTTAGCCTTAAGTTTTTTGGCCTAAGCCCAGTTTGAAGTTCAAAAACTCAAGACCAACTTGTGCAAAAGCTTGGGTTGAACTGGATCGGGCTTGAGCTAGGCCCACCCAACCCAAGGTACACCCCTAGCACTTTTTGCCTCAAATTCTTTTAACAAAACTCGTGCATCGTAAGGTCCCCCTAGTAATTAATAGCACATTTTAATTTATAGTTACTAATAGTAATATTAAATATTAAGAATACTAATATTTTAATGTATTTTTTATTTTTTCACAAAAGTAGTTAATAATTATTTTTAAATTTTATAAATAATATTTAAAAATATTAATAAATTTACAATTATAGTTAATAATTCTCAATTACAAATTAATAAATTTTATAATTCTTAATTATAAACAATAGGTAATATAAAAAAGTTAAGAGAGAGAGAGAGAGGGAGAGAGAGAAAGACGTGTCTTAGTTAGAAGTGGGGATTAGTTAAGAGAATAAAAAAAGTTGGTCATGAGCAATATTTTAGGAATGAGGAGAGGTTTTAGGAATTAGGAGTTTAGGAGAGTTTTAAGAACAATAAGGCGGCGTTTGGCAGGTCTTTCCATTTGGTTTTTTGGACTTTAGCAAGCTCAAAATACCAAAAATCAGTCTTTTTCCATTTGGTAACCAAAAGCTGGAAAGATGAGAAGAGGTGTGTGCGGACTGAAAAGAATGAAAGCACACCAAATTTTGAGAAGCTTCAAATGAAGCTTTCTAGCCTTTCTACATGATAGATAACCTCTAAATGCATTTTTAAAAGCCCAATAGACTGAGCCGCTTGCCAACAATCTTTGTCTTTAAAAACAAGACCCCAAAAGTTTAATATGTTTTTTGGCCATCTGAATTACTAGAAGATCTTTCTAAAAAGACTTGCCAAATGGCACCTAAATTAGGAGTGTGGTCTTAGGGAGAGAGAGAGAGAGAGAGAGAGAGATGAGTTTAATATGTTTTTATTAAGGAGACTTTTCAATAGGAAAGGAATGCTCTTAGGGAGAGAGAGAGAGAGAGAGAGAGAGAGATGAGTTGAGCTAATTAAGTAGAATAGTTATTTGGGTAGAGAGAGAGAGAGAGGAGTTGAACTAATTAAGGAGAGTAGTTATTTGGGCAGAGAGAGTGAGAAACGTGAATGAGAGAGAGAGAGAGAGAGAGATTTTAAGTAAAATATATTGAGATAGCTGATTAGGAAATGAAAATAGAGGTTGCTGAATTGGCTTAATACGAGTGTGCGAACTGAGGAACGGGGACGGTCTTAGTATGTTATTATGTTATATTTTATATATAAATATAATAAGATGACACCTATAATGGTTATTGTATATAGTATGCTATGTATAAAATAAATTTTATACACAGATTATATATATGACATATATAATATAAAATACCTAGGGGCTGGAAATCTCTTAAACTACTTTTTAGTTTTAGGAAATGGACTTGAACACCTCTTTTGTTTGTAAAATCCCTTTAATTACCCTTTATATTTTGATGATTAACATCCATCGTTAATAAGCCCACCATTGCTCTTCAAATTTTCAAATCTAAATAGTATTCATCCAATTAGATGTATCCACCCACAGCCACTCTATTGTTTCCTGACGGAGGAGGTTTTCATGCTTCCATGTTCCTCATGGGCAAAACCAAATTAAACATTCTTCTTTTCACTCCTCTCTTTATCAACAAATTAAACCCTGGTCAGCATATTTTCCAATCAACTCAAACAAAGTGGTTGAGATGCCGGCATTACCCTGTCCAATCAATCCATTGTCTTCATTCTATGCCTGAGTTGCCGCTGCACACGCCCCTCAACAGTCGGCAAAACCAAATATTGTGGAGCTAGCATGTCGTGAAGCCAATGAGTTCGGCTTCGGTCAGAGCAATGATCGTTTGAAACAGTCTTTACAACGTTGCATTGGGAATATTTTCATATATATGTGCTTTATTTTATGAAAAGATATTCCCAATGAAAGATTGCAAGAGACTGTTTAAAGGGTGTGAGCATGGACTTGCACTGATTGAAGCCAGTGCCAACAAATCCAAGAACTGACATGCTTCAGCAATAACCTTGTCCTCTTCATTGCCTTGCCCGGCCCCGAACTTGTCCCCCGGCCCTTATCTCTTCCACCGTACGTACATGTATACATCTCAAACTCAACATAATATTTCAGCCAAAATTCAACAATTTTCAAACAAGAACTTTAATAACCAAACAATCAAAATATAGATAAAATCACAATGGGAGAAATAATTAGCAAACCCACCTCACCTAAGAGTCTCAGCTCATCATTCCCCGTTGGCCGTTGTCATGTTGCCACGGAAGAAGAAAAGTGGGAAAGAGGAAGAGGAAAATAAAATAAAAAATAAATAAAATAAAGGTCATTTACTAGAATACCTCTTATATTTTCATGGATTTACTTAAACCTACTGTCTATTTTTCATTTTATTAAAACACCCCCTATAGGATGCAATGTATTTAATTACTTGGTTGACCTTTTACTAAGAAGTGTTTATTTTGCCATTTTCCATATGAATATAATAACATGATCATCTGAACTGAATGGAAAATGTTCAAAGGACATGGGCCCATGATTTTTTATTCCAAAATTACCCTAAGACATTTTCGTATAAAAAACAAATTTGGTCAAATAAAGCCAAACAGAGTGATTGCTCGTGTCTTACTTGGGGCAAAAATGGGAATTTCATTTTTTTTACTGTTGATTAAATTTATTCAAATGGATTAGGGTGAAAACTATCATTTTTCATTATCAATTGTATCAATTGAAATGTTGATTAAGTAAATTATAGGGAGTGTTTTAGTAAAACATAAAACTAGAGAAAATGTGTTTTAGTAAATCCATGAAACTATAAGGGATGTTTTAGTAAATGACCCAAAAAAGAAGAGAAAAAAATAAAAAGGAAGAGAGAGATGAATATCTACCGTGCCCTCCTCTTTCCTGAATGGTCTTAATCATGTTCCTCCTCATTCTCTTTCTTCCTAATTTTCTCTGTTAAATGTTTCACCTATGATATTATCATAAAGTTTGTCTGCCTAGTTACAATGTCAACATGGAAAACAGAGGATCCAACGGGACCCATATATAGAGAGGACCAGGTCACGATGAAAACAAGGGGACCGAATTCAATGGAAGAGAAGAGATCACCTTTTGTGATGTCTGCTACAACAATAACTTATCTGTGCGTTTTGAGAAGAAAATGCAAAAAAAAAAAAAAAAAAAAAAAAAGAAAGAAAAGAAATGGGTTGTTGGGATGTTTTAGCTTCCGGATTTGGAAATATAACCCTTTAAAGGGCAAAATTGGGTTTTTAAAAATTTACAATGATGAGGTAGAGTTAGTCAATTGTCGGAAAACCTAAAGGTTCTTAAAGGGATTTTGCAAACTGTAGGGATAATCTTAGTCTATTTCCTAAAACTTAGAGTTAGTTTAAATATTTTATATATTTAAGATTTTATCCATAAAACTGATAGGTTTGGAATCAGGCCCAGCTTGCCCTAGGCCTCTGTAGGCTTTGGACTGGGCTTATGTTTCAGATTCAGAACCCAAGCTTGTGGGTGTCAATGGACTGATTTTGGATTGGACCCCATCCAGCCAAAATCAATTTGGATGGATTGGATAGACCAACAAGACATTGTTTTGGATCAATTCGGTCCAAAATATTTATTAGTTTGGATTGGACCTGATCTGTTCGTAACAAATTTATATTGGATTGGGTTGGATTAAGCCAATATCTGGTCCATTGATATAAGATAAGAATATATATGTCAATAGACCAGATTTGGGTTGAAACCAATCTAAATCAAAATGAATTTGAACATATTGAATGGTCCAGATTTGAATTGAATCAGTCTAAATTGGTTCAAAACATTCATTCGATTGGATTGGACCTGGTCCGTTTATAATTGACTCACACTGGACTGGGTCGGATTGAACCAAATCCAGTCCCATTGACATCCCTACGGCCAAACTGATCTATAACCCTTATAATATATATCATAGGTGCTGAGCATGGCCTGGGCCTGGCTCAGACCATGATCGCACCTAAATTAGAGGCTCCTCGTGGTAAGGTCAGTGGACCTCACGTGAATTCGGAAATTGCTCTTAGGTCTGTAAATGGATCAGTTTGACTAAACTGAACGGACTAAATATATATTTTTTATAATTTTTATTATATTTCATATTTAAAATGATAAATTTGATAAGTTATATATAAGGTAATATTAGTTAAAAATGTTTAATTTATTAAACATATAAGTAATTTATTATCCTTTTTTTATTAAGTTTATATTGTTAAAATTTAAATTTTAAGTTATTATTTAAATAAACCATATAATTGCCAGTACAATCGAGTCTATCTAAGTCAGACCCAATTGTCTTGATTATTAATCAGGACAGTTCTAAATCGGTAATTTTGTCCGGGTTAATAATTGGTTTGGGAGTAGGAACACCTTGTCGTGACCCAGATCCGATCCACTAACAGCCCCAATTGCTCTCATTTTAAATGAAAATTGTTTTCTGCAAGCAAGGGGTCCCGATGTAGTAAGCACATTAGGTAAGCATAATGAGTGAGCACCTAATAGCTATGTGATACCTGTCCCAGCTAATATGTTTTTCATCTAAATGTTTTTGTTCGTTTAAAATTAATAAGTAAAAAATGAAAAAGGGGAAATCATAGAGGAGAAGAGACATACCTGAATCAAAATTTTGGCTTGAGCAACGATGTTGCAAGAAACTTTTAATTGGATCCAATCTGGGATTGTTAGCGCTCGACTAGTGATGATTTTCTTGGATTTCGGTCAGGATAGTCACCAGTTCGAACAACAAAACTCACAGAGCAAGAGCTCGATTGATGATTAGAGTGACAGAGCAACGACAGTGGGGTGATAAGAAGGAAAACTAGGGAAATAAATGGGACCGGAAGAGGTTGGGTTTTTATTAAAATCTAATGGGAATCTGAGAAGGATTGCATCGCCGTAAGTCATCTATTCTTGTCGATGGGGAATAAAGAACATGGAGAACTGCGACTATGGCTCGTGGGAGGAGGAGGAAAAGGAAAGAAAAAAATAGAAAAGATAAGGGAAGAAAAGAATGAGGGAAAGAGATGGAGAGGATGAGAGAAGAGGGATCACTGGGGAGAAGCTCAAGGCGGCCGCCACTGGTTTGCCTTTGGAGGGAAAAGACAATAAACAGTAAAAAGAATAATAGATAATTCCTGTCTAACAGACATAAACGTTTAGATGAAAAGCACATTAGCTGGAACAGGTGCCGCACAACTATTAGGTGCTCACTCATTATGCTTACCTAACGTGCCTATTACATCCGGATCCGCAAGAAAGAACCGAAGAATTGTGTCCAATCAAATTCATTTTCCAATTAAACTTTAGATTTGCTTTGGCCCTAAATCAAACATGTAGAAGCATTGTCACTGCTCAAATTGAAGAGTTCCATGATACAATATATATAATGGCTGAGGCTGACCTATCTAACAGATCAATGATATGGGGAGTTCACATCTCCGCCCCACAACGTATCACAGCACATCCCTGCCATGTATTAAGAACATCTCCCGATAATAATACCAGAACTGATAATGTTATGTTCCCAATACATGATAGGGATGTGCTGTTGGACATTGTGGGGCGACCCCTTGTGGGCGGTATACCCTGATATGGGTTGGCCACAGACTTGCACGCGGTAGTTGCATTGCCACGGATTTAAGGACCTCTGTCTGCTCCTCCTGATTTAAGCTCAACCTTGATCAAATACCAGGAAAGAAAGAAAAGAAAAATTAAAAGAAGATGGTAGCATCCAAAACAAATTTTCATTTATCGTCCTTCAACCGCCAAGAATAGTGCAACGAGAACATTCACACTTAACAACCACAGTGCAGTTCTGCATAAGCTAACCAACTTATTCTTTTGATGAAAAAGAAAGAAACCTCTTAGAGTTGAGTTACGTTTGAGAAGGTAATCAGAAGCAACTTGCATACTTCATATATGTGAAAATGGTTAATTTGCCAGAATACAAGAGACGTGCAAGGTAGAAGAGAAGAAACCGCGTTAAACAAAATAAAGTACATACTTGATGCTCTGCTCTCTTTCGTCAGAGAGGGTTTTGCGGGAGGAAGGTGGGATCAAGGCATACTCACTACCCATTAGAATAATAAGAAGACAAAAAGCGGGTACTGTATAGAACTCATAACTTTTGTTTGTTTTCTATGAAGTTGGGATACAAAAGGGACTGATCATCCCTACAAGGTTCATTAGATGTCTGAGAGTAGTCGTTGTCCCTGAAATAACAAGTCTTCCAGGCTGCAGGTTTCATTCATCATTGAGCCATGTTATACTACAGTGGAGCCATGTTAAAGTTGGTTCAAAATATGAAAAAGTTGTTTCGATCTTAAAATCCATTTTTAACTACTAATGTCATTGCTCAAATGATCAGTCCAATATACAAACATTTGTTTTAGTTGAAGTGACGATACATATTTCTCAACAATACAATCAAACTAAAACCCTTCATATAGTACCAAACACAACCCACGTCTAGTAAGTGATTTCTAATTTAATTATCTATGAAAACTATTCTTCATTCTTGTCCAACTTAGCCATGAAAGAAATACTGTGGTCTAAGTATTAGGAGATGTAAGTTTTTCAACCTAACACGAAAGTTTAAAATTATAGTAGAACTGTTGCAAGAAAAAAAAAAAAAAGAAAAACAAAATGAAAGAAAAAATTAGAAACAGAAGAATACACAAGATTCAAAGTGGTTTGGTGTTTTAATCCTGTGTCCACAGAATATCCCTTATCCCGTAAAATTTGCTATTCTCATTCAAATAGGGGGGTGTTCTTTTTTTGAATTTTGAGAGGGGGGAAAGTTGGTCAATGGGATTTTGGTTCTCATTGATTAAGAATCCCATGTTCATTTTTCAGATTTATGTGGGGATTAGAGAAAGTTTATTTTCCTGTGTATCACTTACCGATCCATCTCTTAGGTGGATAAATTTTCTCACATAGAGAGAAAGTTGCTAACACTTGAATAGGATTAAAAATTCCCTTTTAATAATGGACTTTTATAGGTAAAATGGTCATTACCTTATTTACCCAGGAAATAAAAGAACATGGGTCAATGAACTTACTTGGATAAGTGTTTCATAGGAAAAAATAACTTACCGAAAAACAAACAGGGCCTATAAATTATATCCTTAGCAATCAAACTAACTTTTATATCATCCAAATAGATTTCTTAATTTGATACGATTGAGAATAAACAAGGTAAAATGCATTCCGAAAATAACTTTGCACAGATGATGTATGAAAGAATTTCGTAGAACTCTCCTCCTTTGCTGTAGTTATCAATTGTAACTCATCCTTTCAATAGTACAGGATACCTTTAAGCATGGGCAGAAATAACAGCTGATTTCTAATTAAATGATATATTCGTTTACAGAATAATCAAAGATCTACAATATCTTATATTTGACTGTATTTTTTTATAAGATTGTAATTTTTGTCTATATTGTTTATCTTTGCTCTAAAAGAAAAATCTATGATACCGGAAAATGTGATACTGTAAAGGTTTTAGTGACCAATCAAAACCCCCCTGTGAATTTGACGATAAAAACCCACCTGATTGTAAATTTTTTTGGCATTATAGTCAAACCCTTGCTCTAAATATTGGCTTCCTAACATATTATTTTTATTTATTTTTATCAATACTGTATGTATACTTTTCGTTGCTTTGGTAGAAGCCTGGTATTTCTTGGTTTTTATCTTATGTCATAGTTGACAGTCTAGCTTCCATATACGTTTTCTTCATCTCCTACACCTTTTTCTTTATTCTCTTTTTTTTTCTTCATCTCTTACAGTCTAATATCTCTGTCACCTTATCTTTCACTACTGCCCCTGCTTACTCTCTTCTTTACTCCATCCAAACTCAATCTAAATATTCTATAGTTTTTCTTTGTCATTCCAACACCTATATATTTTGGCTTCTATCTCACCTAACATCAAGCAATCGACTGTTTTTTTTTTCTTGCTGATGCCTTGTTTTTTGATGCTCATTTTATCATAGTCTTATCACATTCTTTATTAAACTCGTAAGATAAATTTACGAGTTTATGCAAGTTTCATCTAATAGTTGTTTGTTCTTGAAATGCACTTAATAAGCTCTTTACTTACTCTTATATATATGACCATCACATAATTTTTAATTTTTGTTTTCTATTAAATTTGCCTCATTCTGTTGATTGGGTGGATTGCTTAATTAATTGTTCATTAAAATCTGCAGGTAATATCTTTCTTACATCCAATCTTTGATCTGATCGATGCACTGAGAGGCAACTGATGATGATGGTCTCTTGATTGTTGAGGCCCAATACCAATTAAGTGCACCATCAATTAATCACTTTTTCACTAATAATACACATCAGATCTTGGGTTTCATAATATATGTTTACTATTAAATTACTTTTTCTAATTTGCTTTATGTTGATTGAGCTGGCTTCTCTTATTGCCGTTGTTAATGGCATCTTTGAAGGGCCCAGTTTTTGATTTCGTAATCTAAGAAGAAACAAATGGTCTCCCAATTCACAAATGGTGCAAAATATCAACTAGTCAGCATCGCATATGTTTGATTAACAGATGCAATTTCTTCATCACAACATGGTCCTTAATTTCTTAGCTTGCCACTTGTTTACTTTTCTAACGATATATGAGTGCTCATAATTAATTTCATCTCTCCACCACCAACATATCAAAGTTGACTGTTACCTTGCATTTTAATTACTTCCTGTGGACCCTTAGGTTCATAGGATTCGTGCACCCGCCAATGAAAAATGAATATTTCATTTTAGCGTCTGTTTGGCATCGATACCGTTGTTCCAGAAAACGGTGACATATCAATATTATATTAAAAAAAATGGTGTTTCAGGAAAGTGTGATTTGGAGTAATGTCAAATTTGATGTTTCCTAGAGTAGAGCTGTAGCTCGTTGCTGCCAAGAGGAACATGAAGTGGTAGTGACAAGGACATGACATGGCACTGGATAATAAGTACCAGTGCTGAAAATGTTTAATGAAGCATTGTTTCTCTGGGAAATATCATACCTAGCAGCAGCAACGTTTCCAAACAAGAAAAAGACACAGACACTATTTTCTCAGAAAACGGTGCTTCCAACCCATACATCGACAGCACTGCAGCATCGATTCCAAGCATATACTTGATAAGTTAACAGGACTTTAATTGGGCTGCTCGGTTAATAAGGGTCTGACTGGTTGAACCAACCACTAAAAGACGATTAAAACAATAAAACCCAATAATACTTCTGATTCGAACTCCCCTCCCACTGTCTCTCAAGTCTCAACGTACTGTAATTAGACCACTGACCACCACAACAATCGACATTGAGCGTGAGGCATCAATCGACGACCAAAGACTGACGATAAGTTCTTCTTCTTCTCTTTCTGCTCCACCTTCTTCTTTTTCCCATTTTCTCTTTCTTTTTCTCATTTTGATCGACTACAATCCTCTGGAATCTTAAGGTCGTGTCCTAGAATCCCAACACCCTCTGTCTGATCTGACGGCGAAGAATCAATCGCTACCAATTGCTGTCGGAGTAAAGTAAGCCTAACCTTCAAAATTAAGATCATTAAAGTAGGCTGAGCTCTGAAATTTGAGGGGGAGAAAAGGAAAGCATGAATAAAGCCGAATTTACTTGAGGTATTAGGAGAGAAAATTCATCCCTTGCTTTCTCCTATTCCCTGAAGAGCGAAAAAAAAAATAGGGCAATCAAAACTACACAGTTAAACCTCATTTCTAGTAGCTTTAAAGAATTCCCAAATCCTCGCTAAGTACATATAGATTTTCCAAGAGCATTAAAACACTTGAAATTATGGACTGAATAATCCAAGAAGCAATCGGCTGTAGCACATTTACATGAAGTTTGGATTACAGTCGATCTGATCCCGACACATAGAAGTTGGTAGCAAAAGATTACCCTGAAAGTCTGAATGCTAGAGCAGAAAACATTGATCTCACGGTGCATGAAATCAGCTAATATGTCGGTGGCAATGCAAGAGCGAGTGATCCGATTGATATTGGCCTTCTTCGTTGTTTTCAGATATTTCTTTTTCTACCTACATATCTTGCACTTCCATTCCATCTGTGATAGGAAGAGAAGAAGAAGATGATGATTTTCCCGCCGGTCACGGACCATCGGTCTCCCAACTTGGTTTCTGTGATTTGATGCCAAAAGATGATGAGAGGGGAATTCAAATGGAGGAGGTTGTCGTTTTTCACTTTTTTGTCTTTTAGTGGCTGGTTGGACCAGCCATAATAGAGCAATTCCATTAAATTCCTGTTAAGTTAATAAGGTGACATGCTCATTTTTCATTCGTAGGTGCATGCATCTTATGAACCGTTCGAGCTCACAAACTTACTGTTCAATTGATCCATGTAAGAAGCTTGAACGAGGGTAGTAATGAAAGGACGGGGAATTTTATGTTTGAATTTTAGTCGATCGTATGCACAACTCTAGCTATTATCAATTTTGCATGCAATTCTGCACGAGATAGTCCTATATCTCAATGCATGATATCTCCTACATCTTTGGGGGCACTCTCATTCCTTTCTCCTCATTTACCCACCAATGTCGCTCTTTATATTTGCAAAAATTTTGTAGATATGTAAACCAGATTTTCATCAACAAAAGGGTAAGAAGATTTAGAGCTAGCTAGTTTATATATATATATTATTAATAATTGAGATGAAGGGATTTTTGATGTTGAACTAGATAAACCCCAGAGGATGGAGTGAGGCTCCATCGTTGTTGTTAAAACAAAGACAAGTGAATGTACTCTTTGAAGTAAGGCAGACGTCTACCTTCCAAATCTGCTACCAGCAATAGAATTAACATGTAATTGGTATGGGCATTATATCGCTTCCATACTCGATAAAGGCAGAGGTTTTGGCCCTTCTTACTTACTGGCCTCCGAATAGCCAAACAACTTGGCTTATGTTGCTTTGTCGTTGAAGGTGATTCTGCAGACACAACCAAATTAATGGCTGGCCTCTACGGAGGGGGGCCCTTGGTGGTTGGACCATTGTCTTAGCTAGTGAGGCCAAGGACCTGGCCACTGCCATATAT